>NW_016158364.1:71242-75396 GCF_001687245.7 Rhagoletis zephyria | reverse complement strand
GATAAACTAAAACAAAAAAAAAATGGATTCCTGTATTTTCAATTAGAGCTCTAGCAATATGTACATCGGTATAAACTGCATTTAATTCCATACATTAGCTTTTGCGTGATGCGCTTACAAACATACCGAATATTTAGATTTGGCTTCTGTTGATTTATAAACCCCCTATTAACTTTTCTTTAAAATCTATTCTGTTGCAATTTTATTGTTCTCAAGTACTCTCGTTTGATACCCATATGGCAACACTTAGTTTATATAGTAAATTTAACTGAATTAAAGTTTTCAAATAAGTGGCAACCCGCTTCAAGAATATTTTCAAAAGTAAGCTTCCTAATCCTCTTTAGTTTAATATTCGTATTGCAATATTTCATTTATTTTACAAATTTTAATGAATACAATTTTTCAATCAGTTGGCAAATCCCCTAAAAATATTTTCAGCATTAAAATTTCCTATCGTCTTTAGTTTGATGCCAATATTGCAGTATTCAATTTATGCTATCACTTAAATCAAATTTAAGTTTTCAAATAGGTGGCAACCTTCCACAAACATATTTTCAGCTGTAGGCCTTTGTAAATTTCTTTCATTTAACAGCCATATTGCAGTATTCACATTACCGTATCAATTGACCTAAACTGAAATTTTAAACACAGGTGGCAACTCTCTAATTTTTTCTTCTATATTGGAAGCTAGATCTCTAGCGATACATCGTTAAAAACCGCATTTGATTCCATATTTTCGACTGATGCGCGTACAAATATACAGACAGACAGTAATTCAAAAATTAAGAAAATTGTTTATTTGGCTTCTGTAGCTTTAATAAAAACCCACCGTATTAATTTTTCTTTAATATCTATAAGGTACAGACATCGACCTGTTACAATTTTATTATATGTATATCTAGATGTAGATATAGATTTCATTTATTTTATCAATTTAATACAATAAAATTTTTCAAACAGGTGGCAGCCCTCCCTAAAACCATTTTCGGCAATAAAATCTCCTAAACCCCTTCAGTTTGATACCCATCTTGCAATATTCAATTTATCTCATAAATTAAATTAAATGTAAATTTTCAAACAGGTGGCAACTCTAAAAAATATTTTTGGCTGTAAGCCTTCTTCAGCCTCGTTCTTTTGACGCCCATATTGCAATATTCATTTTTTCTTATCAATTTACTTAAACTCCGATTTTCAAACAGGTGGCAACTCTCTAATTTTTTTCTTCCTATATTTTAAGTTAGACCTCTAGCAATACATCGGTGAAAACTGCATTCAAATCCATGCATTCGTTTTCGAGTGATGCGCGAACAAACATACAGACAGACAAACAGACAGACAGACAAAAAATCTAAAAATGGTTGATTTGGCTTCTGGTGCTCTAATAAAGACCCCCCCACATTAATTTTTCTTTAATATCTATAATGTACAGACATCGACCTGTTACAATTTTATTATATGTATATCTTGATGTAGATATAGATTTCATTTATTTTATCAATTTATTCCAATAAAAGTTTTCAAACAGGTGGCAGCCCTCCCTAAAAATATTTTCGGCAATAAAATTTCCTAAACCCCTTCAGTTTGATACCCATATTGCAATATTCAATTTATCTTATAAATTAAATTAAATGTAAATTTTCAAACAGGCGGCAACTCTAAAATAGTATTTTTGGCTGTAAGCCTTCTTCAGTCTCTTGTTCAGTCTCAGTTCTTTTGACGCCCATATTGCAATATTCATTTTTTCTTATCAATTTACTTAAACTCCAATTTTCAAACAGGTGGCAACTCTCTAATTTTTTTCTTCCTATATTTTAAGTTAGACCTCTAGCAATACATCGGTGAGAACTGCATTCAAATCCATGAATTCGTTTTCGAGTGATGCGCGGACAAACATACAGACATACAGACAAAAATTCTAAAAATGGTTGATTTGGCTTCTGGTGCTCTAATAAAGACCCCCACACTAATTTTTCTTTAATATCTATAATGTACAGACGTCGACCTGTTACAATTTTATTATATGTATAGATCATATAAAACTCAATATAATTAATATTTGCCTTCAATGAATGACAGTAATACTGTAATACTTTCATATTGAATTTACTGGTTTACTTCCTGACGGTTGGCTTATTAAATATAAATCTTCCCTTATGGTGTTTAAATTTTTGTTTTAAGCTACTAATATTTTCTAGGACCCCACTTAGTTGATCACTAATACACGCACTCTGCAGAATCTTAAAAAGTTCTGCCATTAGTTTTTCAAGCTCGGTAACTTTTCCCCCAAGATACTCAGGCGTAACTAGCACAGAGCCATGCTCCGCTTTTTTCATCTTAACAGTGGTAATATCAAGCATTTGTTGCTCCCCGTTTCCATTAGGGTGTGTCTTTTTAAGTACAGAGCTATACCTAACTCTAGTCAGTATTCTGTTAACTTTTACATTTCTATTCCTAACTTCCTTATTATTATCATTAAGTGGTGGGAATTCAGTTTCATCTACAGGTAAACGTTCAAATTGGTTATTCCTATCAGGGTAATACGTCTTTAAGGCCTCTATCCTCGACAGCTTCTTGACTGTCCTTATGTAGTTGATCTCCTGTTCCCTTTCCCAGTACTTGCACCTGGCTTTTTCGGACGACGTATATCCGCACTTCCACAAAGAATACATATTTTTTCACAGGGATTCCCTACACACTCAGATTTACCACAGTGAATGCAGCGTTTCTTGGCTTTGCAAGAGTATTGCGTGTGCCCTAACCTTCCGCAACTCAGACATTGCCGTAGGGGTGGCACATAAAAGTCAACTTGTAACTTGGTGTATTCAAAGATTATTGATTTAGGAATCTCTTTACCTGAGAAGCCTATTTTTATTGTAGTCGTTGTCATATACTTATCCTTTTCTCTATCTTTCCAAGTAAATCGCATTACTGAAACAATCGGTATGCTAGATATAGCATTCGCCTTAATCTCCACTTCAGTGTAGTTAGTAGGTACATCCCTCACTACCCCGTAGGATTCAAGAGCAGTGCGAGGGATAAAGGCTCTTAGGCCCTTATCAGGCACTTTCTCATTCAAAAGAAAGTTGTTGGCAGAAGCCGCATTTTTAAATGTGACCTTGTACAAGGACCTTCCCAGAGCAAATATTAAGTCCATATCTTTTTCTCTAAAGCACTTAAATTGATTAAAAAGTGTTAAACCTTTAGTTATGTGTGCATTTTTCACCCAAAAAATGTACGACTTCGAATACAATGAAGAAAAACATGACGAAAATGTTCAGCGTACAGCAGATTCTGCTCTAGCATTTTATTTAAGAGTACGCTTACAGCGAATATCGGTACAGGGGATTAGTAGCAGATTGTAAATCAAGAAATATTTTTATATAGCTACCATATTTTCAAATAGATCTTGCCTATAAACGATGCCTTATTGATTTACAGCAAAAGTCATAAAGTGAGATTGCAATTAATTTGCAAAATATTCTAAATAAAAGTGTTGGGAGTTTATAAAAAAAATACTTGCCATGTACGCTTTGTTTGGAGATCCACCAGATCGAAAAACTAGAAACCAAATCGATCATGTTGTGATAGACGGAAGGCATGCTTCAAGCGTTTTAGACGTACGTACACGCCGAGGGCCAAACATCGACTCGGACCACTATCTTGTTGTTGGCAAGATACGCACCCGCCTCTGTGCAGCAAAAAATGTGCGTCCAACATTGCAAGGAAAGATTAACGTCGAAAAGCTGCAATCACAACAGACGGCCAATTTANGATACGCACCCGCCTCTGTGCAGCAAAAAATGTGCGCCCAACAATGCAAGGAAAGCTTAACGTCGAAAAGCTGCAATCACAACAGACGGCCAATTTATTCGCCACTCGACTCAAACACCTGCCCTCTGAGAGCACTCTTCAACAATCCGACATACGCCAGTGGAAGCACATTTCCCGATAATTAAGTACCGCCGCCGAAGAAGCAGTTGGATTTCAGCGAGCCCGAAAGAACAACTGGTACGATGAGGATATCAAGAAGCCGCAGAGAAAAAAGATGCTGCCTACAGGGCGTAACGCGAGCTATGTGGGACCGTTATAGGGAACTGAAGAAGGAAGTGAGACGTATTTGCCGCAATAAGAAGAGAGAGGCCGAAATACGTGAG
>NW_016158364.1:54943-71008 GCF_001687245.7 Rhagoletis zephyria | reverse complement strand
ACTTCGTTTATTTGGGAACCAGCATTAACACCAATAATAATGTCAGCCTTGAAATCCAACGGAGAATCACTCTTTCCAACAAGTGCTACTTTGGGATGAGTCGGCAATTGAGAAGTAAAGTCCTCTCNTGAGTAGGCAATTGAGAAGTAAAGTCCTCTCTCGTCGTACAAAGATCACACTCTATAAGTCACTCATCATGCCTGTGCTGGTGTATGGCGCGGAAGCATGGACAATGAAAGCATCTGATGAGGCGGCTCTTGGAGTTTTCGAGAGAAAGATTCTGCGAAAGATTTACGGACCTTTACGCGTTGGTGATGGCGAATATCGCAGACGATTTAACGATGAGCTGTATGAGCTTTACAACGATACATACTACGTTTATACGCATGCATAAGTCGCTTTAATTCATTTCGCCGCGATTCAAAACATATGTATAAACTGAATTTCAATTCGCTTTGAAAGAGCGAAGTGTTTTGGCTCACACTCCATTTCAAATCGGTAGTTTATTTCTCCAGACAGTTAGAAAGAGTGTATGAACACCGCTCTCACTCAAAGTGAATTGGAGATCAGCTGCTCCGCTCAAATTCCAAATAATCGCATCAGTATTTAAAAGCTGTTTAATAATAATCGTTCTTTTCCTTTGCCACGATTTTATAATGCCGAATAAAACGAGATTTTTATCACTTTCCATTATGTTAACTTATAAAATGTCAAATGAAAACAGCTTATTTTGTTTGCTTTTGAAGACGGTTACTTTGATGACGATATAAAGCCGTAAGTATAAACACTAGAGCGAAATGTGTACGGTGTCAATGCGCTTTCAATTAAGTCGATTATTCTGTGCGTATAAACGTAGTAATAGACATAGTGCAGCGAATTAAAATTCAGCGGCTCCGCTGGCTTGGCCATGTCGTTCGAATGGACAGAAACGCTCCTGCTCTGAAAATATTCAACGCGGGCCGCGATGCTGGTAACAGAGGAAGAGGAAGGCCTCCTCTGCGTTGGATAGACCAGGTGGAGAAAGACTTGGCTTCACTTGGCATTTCCAATTGGCGTCAGTTAGCACAGAAGAGAAATGACTAGCGTGCTGTTTTGGACTCGGCCAAAATCGCTTAGGCGGTTACAGCGCCAATAAAGAAGAAGAAGAAGATTCAGCATATTTTATTTAATTGTGGATATAATTTAGCTAACAGCACATGCAATTCACCGAGGTATAGATACAAATTCTTTTAATACTGAGTCAACATCAACATCCAGATTGCGATGAATGTTGAGAAATCTAGCCCATTGTGTGCTCGTTCTCTGTTCATGCCCGCACATTAGCCTGCGCCTTGGTTGTATGGAGAAAAGTTTTTGTTAAGCTTCAAAGCAAGACTCCCCCTAGAAATGTTCCTTTGGTCATAAAAACGTGCCCTGCAAAAAACGGACAACGGAAAGACGTGCTTCGAAAGGCCCTAAAGTTCAGCATTTTCATGCCATTTTTCATCCTACTTAGTGGAAATATGAACAACAGCCCTCCGTTAAGTAAGCAGGTATGTGTGTGTGTGCGTGTGTGCGTGCTACTCTGTTTGTTTACCGGCATGTAAAAATGAGTGAAAGTGCGAGTGAAATGAGCTGCGTTAGTTGGGAAAAGTAGGAGGCGCTAACAGAATCGCCCAGATACGATTCCGACCGAGAAACCGAGTCCCATATCCAAAGGGGGATGACTTAGCTGGAGGCTTAGAAGGCCGGCAAAATCAGAGTTAAGTTACCATCGGAAGCATAAAGTTGTAAAAGTGCGCGCCGCGGAAAACTTTCGAGTTAAATATATATGTAAAAACCAATAAATTTATATAGTATATATATAGATATTTACCGGTGATCGTGGCTTACAGCGGTATTAATAGCGGTCGAGGATTTTCAACCCCCACCAGCATCCCTGCCATCAGAAAGGTATGGAGCAAATGTTAAACTTTTATCATAATAATATACGTGAGCACATGTATGTACATAATCGCCAGCAAATGTAACACATGTACAAAGGGATGCATGCATGCACACTGTGAGATTTAGACAAGAGCGACTTAAGGGACTTTAGAATGGTTTGAGAGGTCATAAACTTCTAAAAAGAAAAAAGGGTGTATAAGGCCTAGTTAGAAGGGATATTTTAAACCACGCGTATGAATCGTTAGTTGGTGAGGTGTTTAGAGGTTATTTTGAAAGAGACATAGATCGAGATAAGTCGTTTCATCCAACATTCACTGTGGTATGTATGCGTCCGTGTAGGCAGATCGTAGCGGCGAACTTGTGTACACGTGTAGATATGTATGTGCATTTGTATATAGTCAAGATGAGGCAAACCAAGTAACATAGAGGTGAAATTCGGTTGCTGGTATTACTGGCGGGTAGCGGAGCTAGCGTGAGGTTTCCGCGGCCAAAGGCCCACCGGCGATAGAACGTGAGGATACAGGCACACTTATCGACGTAACGCCATAGGCGTACATGTACATATATGAGGTATATAAGGCTGGAAGTTGAACCAGAACAAAAACTTGGAGCGCAAAGGACAGATATATATCCGCGCTGAGCGACAGGCCCAGAGCGCATCGAGGCCGCGTTGGAAGGCAGTTGGGAGAAGATAGGCGAAATCAACGAGAACCGACTCGCTAGGAAAGATAATTAAACGAGTTACTCACCTGAAAGTGTTGCCAGCTGAACCAATTGGGCCAGGTCTGATTGGAGCTTCACGTGGCTGGGGCAAAACGAAGGTCTACCAGGGCATTCCTGGACTTTATGGTGGGCGACCAGGTGCATCGACGATACATTATTTTATAATATACCGTTTTCAACCTTTCCGCACAATTATAATTTTTTTTTGTGGTTTTATTTTTATTTTTAGTTATCTTTATCTATTTTAAATTTGAGGAATTAGTGTTATTTGATTTTTTGTGAGAACTTTGAACTTGATTGAATTTAAAAACTTCCAATTTAAACCTTTTGTTTATCTACTTTTTTTTGTTCATAAGAATTGATATCGGTAGGCTACTCTTAAATCTCTCTTTCTAAGACACTCGTTCAATAGTATAACTTAACATAATACTAATAACTTAATATCATATTAATACTTTTGAATTCAGATAACTTTCTTTTGTTAAGTAAAGATTTTTTTTTACACTTCTACACACGCGTAGTATTTAGCCTTAGCGAAGTTAAATCGGAACTAATTCGCGGTCGATCCATTGAGATCAAGTGGAAGTAGCGAGTGTCCGTCACTTCCACTCTATGTATGTATATTTGTATGCCCATTGTTGTATATCCATAGTTTTCAGCTCCTTCGTTCGTCGCCGGTGCTGGTACCAATATCGGTGGAATGGAAAGGTGAGTGAATGCAAATATACATATGCATACATATATAACATACATTAGTACGTGCAAGAGCAGTATAACTCTCTAGGTCCATATTTATACGGGGTTTGGTTTTGCTAAGCAGATTCTCGGCTTAAAAACATCGCTAGGGTGAAGTATAACGCCGATGTATCTTGTGTGTGCGGAGTTGGCATCAAGGGGTGCCTTGATGAACTCTTAACGGTTAGGCAAAGGGACTTCTGGTGAAGATACCGTGGTAATTCGTTTTGATTTTGATCATTTATTGGACTGCAAGACATCGCTGGTACCGGCAGACGGGTTCGGCACCTTTCTGTCGTGAGGCCACCTTGTGCTTGCAATAGGGGGCGTGGGTAGTTTAAAGGAACCGGTAACGCTTCCAGGGATGTAGGTTCAGGCCTTTTCTCTGCAGTGACGAGCTGGAAAGAAGATTCGGTGAAGTTCGTGACACAGAAATTGGACCAGAATAACTGTACTTACGCTACTCATAATGGACACTGGCGAAGTCCTTCAGCCGAGGACAACACCGTTTACACACCAGTCCGTCATACCATATGCACCTATACACGTACAAGTATATACGGCACAAAGTGTGAAATAAGTACTAATAGCTTCCAAGAGTAAATTTTATATAAATATTTTTGTTTTTTTGTTTTTGAACTTTTTGCTAGAATTTTAGTTATTGAAGATTGAATTGCATTACAGAAGTTCGAATTTCGATACAAAGTGGATCTTAGCTATAATTTTGGTTTCCTAGCGAAGTTTTCCTGAAATAGGGGAAGAGACCTTTTTTTACATATATGGTTATTTTATTTTTTTACGATAATGTCTATATATTCTTATATGGCATTTACTTTTTTGTACCCATTGTCTATAACGCATAATTACTTATTAAGCTGGAAGAACAAAAGAAACGAACACAACTGAATTGCGGAAAGTGGTGAAGTAATTAGCAAAGCACTAAAATAGTAGTGTGCACTTACGGTTAACATATTTTTAAATTACTAGAAAACCAAAATAACAGTTGCATTCATTATATTGAAAAACTGAAGGATTTCATAACTAAATGTGGGGTCAAAAGAGTTTTATTTACATAAAAACTAAAAAAATTAATTCATGTAAGATGTGTTTTCATGGAAACTACTGCGAGCAGAAAAATAGTAGTACATAACAAAAAGTTTTAAATTTGTATTAAAATGTTAATATTAATACTAAAATTTAGCACAATTACTTAGTATTTGGTAGCGTGACCGTTGTTTTCAACCACTGCTGCATAAAGATTTCTCTTGGAGTCTACGAGGCGTTGACATCTTTCCTGAGGTATTGACTGCCATGCGCGGCCCATAGTTCGTGGTTATTTTTTGGTTTTAGATCCCATACGGTTTTCTTACGGTTGGTCTAAAGGTTTTCTATAGGATTGAGGTCAGCAGATTGAGCCGGCCACTCTATGACTTCAATTCCGTTGTCCCGAGCCACAATGTTGCTATCTTACTTGTACGCTTCGAGTCGTTATCCTGCTCTAGTACCCATTTGAGTGGCATTTCCTCTTTAGCGAATGGAAGCATAACATCCTTCATTGTTTTTACATACTTATTCTGGTCCTTGATAGTTTTTATCCAATATATTGGGCCCCACACCATGATATGAAAAAAACGTCCCCATACCATAATACTGGCCTCCATGCTTCAACGTCCTTGCAGTGTACCTTGAATGATATTCCATATTTGGGGGGCGCCTTACGAACTGCCGAGCCTTTACTACCGTATATAAAAATTTTTGACTCATCCGTCCACAGAATGTTCCTCCGCTTCCGAATAGGCCAATCCAGGTGTTTTTTGACAAAATCTAGTTTGCGTATCACATGATTTTTTTCAAAAGCGGTACTTTACAATGGACTTCTAGCACAAAGTTTGTGTTCTTGGAGCTGTCTCTTTACTGTGTAAACACTACATGGTAACTTTAGGTTATCCAAACTTTCTAAAGCTGACATTAAGGGACTAGTCTTCGAATATTTAATAATTTGCCACCAATTTTTTCCACTTCTTTATATGTTTTCCCCTTTTTTAATAAGGGTTTTAGTAATTTCATGTTTTTCGTGACCTCGATGCAGACTTCGTACCATTAAAAATTACAAAAATGCGTTTTTGTCTATTCCGGCTAAATGTATAACAAACCAAGTCATTAAACTTACTTTTTATTCCAAAAACTAAAATATTTGCAATTGAAGTTAAATTTTGCGACTTTTTTTGTTATCCGCTACTATTTCACTGCTCGCCTTAAATGCCGTTCACAACAGGGGATACTTGTAAAAAAATGAAACCGTAGCTGTTGAAAGGTTTGAAATTTGCATAGAGTTAAATCATAAACTATAGATGATAATTAAAAAAAAAACTCGATTCCAATATCGCGTAGTATGCGACATCAAGGGCGTAATGCATTTTAGTGATCGTAACTGTGTATATATTATATTTGTGTTATGAACGCCTGTACTGTTGAGAAATTTGAAGTCATTAGGTATTATTATTCTCAACCGTTTGAAAAAAATCCCTCACGTTAGGGTGTTAGTTGAACTAAGCTTTGAAAATTATTGAGTTTCCTATGGTGAATGGAGAATCCCAAGGACACTGAAGAGGTACCACGAGCGCGATTGGGCATTCTTCCAAGCAACATACCAATAACCCGTAGTTTAGCCAGGGAACTGGAAAAACAAGTGGTGGGCTCTCTGTTAACACAAATAGATACCGGCCTAGAATACCCAATAGATTTTGTGCCCGTTGACTATTTGAATCGGTGTACTGCTAGAATCTTTGGACATTATCAAGCACAAGGCGCCGCTTTCCAAACTACTGACAGGGGGAATAGCGCAGAAAGTTCACTAAGCTTCTCTAGTGCAAGACCCCACAGAAGGCGGAGAAGCAGTATCTCTACATCCAAGTAACCGAATTGATAAAATGAGTCAGATGATGGACGTATCGCAACTAAGCAATCGAGTAGCAGATGTAGCTTCATTGCATGCACCAGAAATATCACCCCAAGGGGCGTCGACATCCACACCGGACCTGCAGACTAGAAATGAAATGAAATGTCATTCCCACGACAGCCGGTTCTACGTACCAGAATAACTCGGGTTTTACCCGACCAAGGGCTGTTGTTTCGGCGATCTAACCCCGTTTAGGTCGGCGAAGTATCTCAGAAGTTGTCCGTCCATAGGGCTACATTCACTACGTATTCTTCTACTCAGGGCTGGCATCGAGTCAAACCCAGAGCCAGAAACCTACACCTGCTGTGTATGCCGGAGACGATTACACCACAACTCCACCTCAGTCAGGTGTAATGCCTGCGAGGGATGGAGTCACCTCAGAGTCTGCTCGGGACTACGGACACATCGACAGTGGACCACGTCGTACGTGTCCCCCTGTTGTTCAAACAGAGCAGCCTCCACGGCTAACCTCAGTCCGCCCGAGCCGCCTCACACAGTCACCACAACACAACAATACCACTGACCATACCACAGCCACGACAGACCACATAACACACACAACCCCACCACCACCCACACGCCGCCGCCAACAACTCCTGGTTCCCCCTACAATCTGCACGGTATGTCAGACCAGGATATTCCGTAATGTGACATCAGTCAAGTGCAACACCTGCCTTGGCTGGTGCCACTTTAGGGCATGCTCAGGTCTGCGTACCACGCGAGATTGGACTGGGAACTTCGAGGGCCCGTGTTTTGCTGCTCGGTCGCAGACCTCAACTGTGACGCCTCCTGCCACCACCACAGGGCGGCAACCATCACAGCAGCGCACACAGCCAACGGCGGTAAGAACACACACATCCCTTACACCCCACATCACGACACGTCTCCCGAACCACATGAAGCTCCTTCAATTTAACTGCAACGGGCTACAGAGCAAGATTGAGGAGATAACCGTCTTCATGTGTCGGCATGGTATATTGATAGCTGCGGTCCAAGAGACGAAGTTGCACAGCAATTCAACTTTGTTGAATTGCGCCGGGTACAACGTGCACCGTCGAGATCGCGAGCGAGATAATGGTGGTGGCTTAGCGTTCATCACGCACCACACCGTGCAGTATCGTCTTATCGAAGCAGACATCGACCGCAGGGATACCACCCTAGAATGTCAGGGCATCGCTATCCGGTCAGGCGATGTCGAGCTCGAAATATTTAACATATACATACCCCCTGTCACCTGCTGCCCGGCAGGATATCACCCTGATATAGGTGCGCTCCTCAGAGGTGAAAACCGTATGGTAGTAGGTGACTTTAATGCGCACCACGATCTTTGGCATTCAAGCCTGTCAAACGATCGTAGGGGAACAGACTTGGCTGAGCAGATAGACGATTCGACATTCTGCACAATGAACGACGACGCACCCACCAGGATTATGGGTAACTGCAGTAGCTCGCCAGACATCACAATAGTCAGCGCTGGTCTGATAAACAGCATAACGTGGCGACCTATGCTGACTCTAGCATCAGACCATCTACCCATAGTCATCTCGATTGATAAACCAACCGACTTTGCCTCCGCCAAACACCGGACCTATATCAACTTTTCTAAAGCTGATTGGAAAGGTTACGCGGAGTTTACCGAAAACACCTTCGCAGCGCTCCCCACACCAACCGACGTCCATCTCGGTGAACGTAAGTTCCGCAGGGCTATCACTGCTGCTGCAGCTCGCTTCATACCGGCAGGATGTATATCGGACCCACGTCCAAACTTCCCTGCCGAAGCGGCTGTTCTAGCCGATGAGCGTGATAGCCTTCGTCAGGCCGATCCCGGAGATCCCCGTATCAGGGATCTCAACGCGGAGATTCGGCAACTTGTAAACGTACATAAGCGGAAGAAGTGGGAGGAGCATCTGAAGACTTGTAACTTCACCTCTGGTGTGAGCAAGCTTTGGTCAACCGTGAGGTCATTGTCTAATCCGACGAAGCACGACGACAGAGTCGAAATTTCCTTCGGCGACCATGCTTCGTCGGACCCGGAGCGATGCGCGAGCTATTTTAGCCGGCAGTTCATACTGCATCCTCCGGTGGACAAAGCCAAGCGTCGAGTGACCAGAAGGCTGCACAAACTGCCAACAACTTGTGCCCCCCTTGCTTTCACTTGCGGTGAAGTTCAGGTGGCCATCGGGAAGGCGAAAGCCTCCAAAGCCATGGGTCCCGACGGTATATGCATGCTGATGCTGAAAAATTTGGGTCCTGCGGGGGTAGCGTACCTAACGGAGGTCCTCAACTTGTCAATGGCCACTCTCATCATCCCAGACATCTGGAAGGTGGGGAGAGTGGTCCCACTGCTCAAACCGGGGAAACCTGCCAACAAAGGAGATTCGTATCGTCCGATTACACTCCTTTCCCCGGTAGCGAAGACACTCGAGGCCTTGCTACTCCCGTACTTCACAAACCACCTGACCCCAGCGAAGCATCAGCATGGTTTCCGTAAAGTGCACAGTACAACAACAGCACTTAACGCCATAAACACTCAGATAACTCGTGGCCTTAACCGAAACCGTCCCTGTGAGAGAACGATTCTAGTAGCGTTGGACTTGTCAAAGGCGTTTGACACCGTCTGCCATTCCACGCTGCTAGAAGATATAGAGGCCTCCTCTCTCCCACAGAGGCTCAAACGGTGGTCGGCAAATTATCTGAGTGGTCGACATTCGTCGGTAATGTTTAGAGACAAAACGAGTAAACAGCGAAAAATAAAACAGGGGGTTCCTCAGGGTGGTGTCCTTTCCCCGCTACTGTTTAACTTTTACATTTCAAAGCTCCCTCAACCACCAGAGGGAGTCTCGATTGTCTCTTATGCCGACGATTGCTCGATCATGGCGACTGGGAATGGAATTGATGACCTGTGTTCGAAAGTAAACGGGTATCTCTCCGAACTTTCTCGCTTCTTCACTGCAAAGTGTCTAGCCCTCTCCCCTACGAAATCCTCCGCGACCCTGTTCACAACCTGGACGAAGGAGGTCAGGCTACCGCTGGGGATTCACGTCGATGACACACCAATTCCGACGGTGAATAACCCCAAAATACTCGGAGTAACATTCGACAGCCTGCTCTCCTTCTCTGCGCACTCAACCGCTATTGTCAATAAAGTACAGAGCCGCAACAAGGTCCTCAAGTCGCTAGCCGGCAGTACTTGGGGCAAAGACAAAGAAACGTTGCTGGCAACATACAAGGCAATAGGCCGGCCGGTTTTGAACTACGCAGCGCCAGTGTGGTCGCCAGGGACTAGTAGGACGCAGTGGACGAAGCTACAGACTGTACAAAACACCGCACTCAGGACAGCGACAGGATGCCTCTTGATGTCGCCTGAACACCACCTGCACGGCGAGGCGCAAATGCTCCCTGTAAAGGAGCATAATATAATGCTCTGCAAGCAGTTCCTGATCGGGAGCCACAGAAGTGGCCACCCAAGCAGACAGCTGCTTGCAGAGGAGCCCTCGGCTAGGCACGTCAGGAGGCATCTATATGAACTGACAGACGAAGTCCAGAGGTTCATCAAGCACCCCTGGACCCGACAGCTTACCGACAGTCCCTGAACGGCATTCACAGGGACTCAGTCTCGAGTTATGTAGACTCTAGACCTGTGAATGCCGTTCTAGGCATACCAGCCCCGGACATAGACGAGACGGAGCTTCATCTGCCTCGGGAGACTCGCAGAACCCTTGCACAACTGCGCTCCGGCTACTGCAGCAGGTTAAACTCCTACCTGAGTAGGTTGAATGAGGATGCGCCGAATGAGTGTCCGGCATGCGGAGAGACCCACATGACTCGAAACATCTCTTCGCATGCCCGGAAAACCCGACAACCCTAACGGCCTTGTCCCTGTGGACAAACCCCACAGAAGGTGCACGCTTCCTAGGGTTGCCGTTAGTGGAACTAGACGACAACGACTGAGATACCAACCGTCCTGAAATGAAAACGATGGCATACGAGAGAACAGAGATAGAATAGTTAGCAAAGGCTCAGGTTTCGGCGAAAGGAAAAAGGTGGGCTTAGATAAATTGCACCTAAAGATCGACGGCTCCAACAAAAACATGACTGTGGAAAGTTTTTTCTTCCGTTTGGAACGTATGCGAGTACAATACCAGCTATCATATGAACAACTCCTATCTGATTTCCATTGTTTAGTCTCAGGCCATGCACTTAAGTGGTATTGGCAAGTGTTAGAGGACCACGCTGACGACAATACGTGCGATTATTTCCGGCTGAAAGCGGAGCTTTTAGCCCAATATAAATCAGCAGAGTCAGATTATGAAGTCATCCGCGAGATAATGGAAAGGAAGCAATACCCACAAGAAAGTTTCGATGATTTCTATGCGGATGTTCATGATCTGACTTTTCGCCTGAGAAAGAAAATTCCTTAGGGGGAGTTAGTAAAAATTATCAAGGGAAACCTTAAGCCTTACTTGGCCAACCTCACCTTCGCTACCAAAATGGAAACTTTGGCCGATTTAAAATATGAATGTAAGCGAACTGAGAAGCGAATCAAGGAAAATCGGTCAAGAAGTAAAGCGGTCAGTGAGCTAGGAAACTGCGATAGAGGCTGGTTAGAGGAGTGGAGGACCGAAGGTGAAGCAGAAGTTAGCGCGCTAAATAGGGAAAACAGAAGCCAATTGGGGGGCCACAAGAATACCTCATATAATGCTACAAACCGTGATCTGTCCAAACCCAATCCTACATCCTCCAACGCTACTCCCAATGTAAGTAATATGTCAAATGTCGGTAAGAGTGTCAATAGTGAGCCCAAGCAAGTCTCTTGTCATTCCCCTTCCATCTTATGTTGTGCTTTGCTTGCGGAATGCCGGTGGACTATTACCTTAAGAATCCGGCGGTAGCAGCAAAGGACAGTGTTTGTACGTCTAGTTTCCACATGATGAAGTGTTTTGCATGTGGAGGTGATTCGTCCTTTTGCGTGTTCAAGGCAGGGGCGAGAAACAGGGCACTGGCAGAGATTTCTGGGCACTCTGTCCAGAACTCAAATCCCCCGGAACCATAAATAACGATGAGAGTGATAATACAGGTATTAGGATTTTAAAAAACAACCGAGTAGATAAGAAAATGAATAAATATAAAAATGAAGTAGAGAATATGAATACAGAAAATAGTTTACATTTGCGAAAGATAAGATACGAAGAAGCTAGAAGACGAATATTTATGGAAGGAATTGAAGAGAAACGTAGGTCTCGAAATTATAAGAAAATACAAAAGATGCGGGAGAAGCAAAAAAGGCTGAAAAGGATTCAAAAGAAAATAGTCGCTACTATCGTCACCCTGAAAGGGGATAAGAGGTTCTTCGCACAAGCCAATATAGGGGGATATGAAGTCCTAGCATTGTTAGACTCAGGAGCGTGCGCCAGCTGCCTTGGGAAGGATGCGATGCAAATACTGGAGGGAGGAGAAGCGGACATGTTGAAAATATCCGGCCAAAATATCCGCACCGCCAATGGAGAAGAAACGCCAGTAGTAGGGGTGATAACGCTGCCGATAACTTGGGACGGCAGAAGCAAAGACTTAGAGTTTCTCGTTGTCCCCACTCTAACACAGAATGTATACTTAGGGGTTGATTTTTGGAGGGCATTTGAAATGAGTGTGATAAGGAGAAGTGGGAATGATTCTGGTTGTAAGAGGGTTGTATCAGAGGTCGTACCCGCCGAGGGGGACCCCACTTTTGAAGCGGTGCAATATAGGCTGCCCGCCACACAAAATCAAAGATTGGAAAGGGTTAAGGCGCAATTTCCATATTTTGCTGTGTTGGGCTTGGGTCGCACTGATGTTGGGGAACATTCAATTGAGGTAGTTGATGCGGACACTCCGGTCAAACAGAGACACTACTCCATCTCACCGGCCATACAGAAGTTGGTGTTCGCAGAGTTGGACCGAATGTTGGAAATGGGGGTTACAGAGGAGAGCAACAGCAGCTGGAGCTCTCCTGTATCTCTTGTGATAAAGGGGACTAAGAACAGGCTTTGTTTAGACGCCAGAAAGGTGAACGAACGTACCATCAAAGATGCTTACCCCCTACCCCACATCGATGGTATTCTTAGTCGTCTACAAAATACCCGCTTCATTTCAGCCATAGACCTAAAGGACGCTTTCTGGCAAATCCCCTTAGAGCATAAATCGAAGGAGAATACAGCTTTCACTGTCCCTGGTAGACCTTTGTACCAATTCACCGTGATGCCCTTCGGTTTGTGTAATGCTGCCCAGCGTATGTGTCGTCTTATGGACAAAGTTATCCCAGCGGCTCTTCGTGAGTCTGTGTTTATGTATGTTGATGACTTGTTAGTGTGTTCCTTAGATTTTGTTTCGCATATTTCCCTATTGGAAAAAGGTCGCTCAGTGCTTGCAAGACGCCAAGGTTACCATTAATGTAGAAAAAAGTAAGTTCTGCTACCGCGAAGTACGTTACTTAGGTTATGTTGTGGGCGATGGATGTATCAGCACTGATGTGGGCAAAACAGCCGCCGTTCGCGACTTTCCACTACCAAAAAGCCCGAAACAGCTCAGGCGGTTCCTAGGGATGTCCGGCTGTTATATATAGGCGCTTCATTAAAAACTACGCCACCATAGCAGCACCCTTACATGAGTGTCTAACGAAAGAAAAAATAAAGAAATTCGAAATGACAGAAGGCGATTAAGGCCTTAATCATCAGCACCAGTTCTGGTACACCCGGACTTCCAGAAACGATTTTTTTATACAATGTGACGCTTCGGCGGAGTACTGTTCCAACTGGACGCGGACGGTGAAGAAAGTCCTATTGCATACATGTCGGCTAAGTTAAATAAGGCTCAGCGGAACTATAGCGTGACAGAGCTGGAATGTTATGCGGCAGTGCTAAGCGTGAAACGGTTTCGCCCATACGTGGAAGGGCCACCTTTTACCATTATCACCGACCACGCATAGCTGATGCAACAAAAAGATCTGAGTGGACGGCTAGCACGGTGGAGTCTTAAGTTACAGGCGTTTAATTTCGATATCCAGCACCGTAGGGGCGCACAGAACGTCGTTCCCGATACACTATCGCGGATGGGCATCGAAGAGAACAAGCTATCTAAAAGACACCATAACTAAAGACGAGGACAAACTACCAGAACTGTGCAACTCAGACGGCTATGTGTATAAGCGGACGCAATTCAATCGTGGAGATGCTCTTCAAGAAGACCATGCCTGGAAGCTCTGGGTGCCGTCTGAGTTGCGTCCGGGTTTGGTAGAAGCAGCACACACCACACCATCAGCTGGGCATGGGGGAATACACAAAACCCTCGCTCGAGTCCACGCAAGGTACTACTGGCCCGGTATGGCCAGCGACGTGCAAAATGCTGTAAAAGCGTGTGAAATATGCAAAATGAGTAAGACGCAAAATGTTTTCAAAAGGCCACTGATGGTCCGGCAACAAGTCACTGAGCGGCCTTTCCAACGTCTGTATGTCGACTTTATGGGACCATATCCTCGTACCAAGGATGGAAATGTGTATGTGTTTGTTTGTTTGGATAATTTTTCGAAGTTTGTGTTTTTAAAACCGATGCGTCAGGCAACGGCAGACAACGTTATACGATTTTTAGAAAGGGAGGGGTTTCATGCCTTTGGTATCCCTGAATATTCACACTCTGATAACGGGAAACAGTTTATTGCCAACATTTTTGCTATCTTCTTAGAAAAGTATGGGGTATATGGGGTAAAGCACATTAGAACAGCGTTCTACTCCCCACAAGCTAATGCAGCTGAACGCGTAAACAGATCAGTCCTGCAAATGCTCCGACCCTACTTAGTCCAGAACCAGAAGAACTGGGATTAGCACTTAAGCGACCCGGAATTTGCGCTTAGGAGTGTGGTACATTCAGCGACCGGAGAATCACCATATTATACAGTATTCGGGCTACCTATGGTGCAACACGGGGCAGCTTACTCGATCCTTAGGCGTCTAGGGTCCATTAAAGATGCAGACTGTTTGGTAGAAGTAGGCCTAGATAAACACCAGCTGGTTCGGAATAAGGTATTTGACGAGCTAAAGCGAGCACATAGGACAGGGGAACGAACGTATAACACAAGAGCAAAAGCCATCGACTTCAAAATTGGACAAGTGGTATACCGCCGTAATTTTAGACAGAGCTCTCTAGTTGATAACTACAATGCCAAACTGGCACCTAAAAACATTCAGTGTGTCGTACTCCGAAAAATTGGAATTGGAAATTGGACACACAGACATAGAATAAGACACCCAGTGATAGGCTAAGACACCCAGTGATAGGCTAAGACACACAGTGATAGAATAAGTCAGCCAGTGATAGGCTAAGTTCCAGTGAGAATCGATGACGAACTGACCCGAAAATGTACTAACTGTATGGCGAAAGCGATACAACAAGAGCCCGGCAGAGGATCGTGGGTCGGTGCCACACATTGGACGCCAGAGAAAGGAAACGGGTCAGGCTGTGTTATAAGATCTTCTTACGCACGCGTCCCATTGTGCAGGCACCATCGACGGGAGCGAGCCTGTAACAGCCCTCCGTTAAGTAAGCAGGTATGCGTGTGGGTGCGTGTGTGTGCGCGTGTGTGCGCGTGTTACTATGTTTGTTTACCGGCATGTAAAAATGAATGAAAGTGCGAGTGAAATGAGCTGCGTTAGTTGGGGAAAGTAGGAGGCGCTAACAGAATTGCCCAGATACGATTCTGATCGAGAAACCGAGTCACATATCCAAAGGGGGATGACTTATCTGGAGGCTTAGAAGGCCAGGCAAAATCAGAGTTAAGTTACCATCGGAAGCATAAAGTTGTAAAAGTGCGCGCCGCGGAAAACTTTCGAGTTAAATATATATGTAAAAACCAATAAATTTATATATATATATATATAGAGAGAGTATATATATAGATATTTACCGGTGATCGTGGCTTACAGCGGTATTAATAGCGGTCGAGGATTTTCTAGCCCAAACCAACATCCACGCCATCAGAAAGGTATGGAGCAAATGTTAAACTTTTATCATAATAATATACGTGAGCACATATGTACATAATCGCCAGCAAATGTAACACCTGTACAAAGGGATGCATGCATGCACACTGAGATTTTGACAAGAGCGACTTAAGGGACTTTAGAATGGGTTAAGAGGTCATAAACTTCTAAAAAGAAAAAAAGGGTGTATAAGGCCTAGTTGGAAGGGGCATTTTAAACCACGCGTATGAATCGTTAGTTAGTGAGGTGTTTAAAGGTTATTTTGAAAGAGACATAAATCGAGATAAGACCTTTTTTTTTTTCGTAGGAGAGGGAAATGCTTTATGCACTGGCCGGGGGCGCTAGTCTCTATACTACCTTCCCCGAGTGTGGGACTCACCGAAGCGTGTTGGGCTACCCACTAAAACCCAAACTCCCACCGCTTGCGCAAGAATCACGCATCTGGCACCGCAATTTTGCATGTCTTCAGATGCAGGAGCGCGCTGTTAGAGCCTTGGGGCTGCTCTTTTGTAGGGGCGTTTCATTCGGGTGTCCTCAGTAGACAACCGTCCTCTCGTTTGCGGCAGAGTACGAATTTCACGTACCTCGCAACTGGTTGCCACTTTTCTGCACTGGAGATCATTACCCCAACTATGTTGTTCGGAGTTATGTCTCCGTGTCTTTCTTCCAACATTCTGCGCGAAATCAAGAAGTGTTCGCAGGTGAAGAATGTGT
>NW_016158364.1:54523-54918 GCF_001687245.7 Rhagoletis zephyria | reverse complement strand
TGTAAATCTCTTTTCGCTCGTAAGCAAGTAGCTCAATTGGCATGACGCCAGAAATAACTAGAACCGCGTCCGCGGACACTGTACGGTATGCAGAAGCAATGCGTAGTGCCCCTCTGCGCTGGACCGAAGACATTTGAATCCGGTATTTTTTGACTTTCAATGCGTCAGCCCATATTTCTGCCCCGTACAGGAGCACCGATTGGACCGCTGTCATCAGAAGCTTCTTGCGGCATGGCTTCGGGCCGCCCACGTTCGCCATCAGCCGGCTTAGAGCCGCCGTGCTCTGCGCAGCTTTTTCACATACTCCATGGATGTGTTCCCAGAATGTGAGTTTGCTGTCAAGCATCACTCCTAGGTATTTTTTAGACCTAGGAGTTGTCACGAGTTGAGGTCTG
>NW_016158364.1:52224-54513 GCF_001687245.7 Rhagoletis zephyria | reverse complement strand
TGGCATTGGTTGATCGTCAACTGTTCATACTCATTCAATACCGCTGCTTTGTATGACTGAGCAGCGGCGTTGGCTTAGTAGTATCGATACCTAAACGAAATTAGAGGATGACTGAACACGAGCGCATTGCGTGCTGTCTTGCAAATACAGCCACCACAAGTGAACGATGCTTATAACTGCTCATACTGATATTGACTTCGGCAAATCTGTACTCTGAATGATCGTGCACGAAACCAGCAAACGTGGCAGTTGAACGGCTCCGAAAACATGAGAGTCATCATTTGTTGCAGAAGTCGTTTGACTTGTTGCTGAAAATCATCTGACTTGTTGCTGAAATGACGACGAATGTGGTAAAGGGTAATTCATCGTCTCGTATGCATGTATGTATGTATTTATAGCGCGCCTGCAATTGAATGGCATTGCTCACTGCTGGCTAGTTGTGAATATGCATACGTACGTAAGTATGTATGTATGTACATATCAATGCTTCATTTCAAACAAGCAAGTGTCTTTGAATGTTTTTGAACTACAGTATCATCACTTCGGCAACACGTCAAACGCGCCTTCAGCAACAAACCAAATTCGGCGGTTTGACTTCTGCAACAAATCAAGTTAGCTAACTGCGGCATCTTGCCTTCGCCAGTCTTTCACATAAGCTGTCATGCTTTCGGCAACCGTCCAAAGCAGTATCGTGCTTTTGGCAGTCGATCAAATACGGCGGTTGCTGGTTTCGTGCACGATCATTCGGAGTACAGATTTGCCGAAGTCAATATCAGTATGAGCTGTTATAAGCATCGTTCACTTGTGGTGGCTGTATTTGCAAGACAGCACGCTTTGCGGTGGTGTTCGTTCATCCTCCGTTTTTAACGTGAGTAGGCTTAAAGTCACAAAAACAGCACCCTTTGCCAATGCCTGGTTGAAACCTTGAATGACCGTTCCAAGGTATCCAGCATGTCGTCCCATCTTTCCGAGTTGAAGGTGTTCTTGATGTCCAGTGTGACTAGCAGCACTATTGGCCGCGCCTGGTGGCAGGCTTCTTCGGCCTTATGTACCGCCTGGACTACTTCGCCAATTGCTCCTATAGTTGAGTGTCCCTTCCTGAAGCCATGTTGTCGGGGTGAAAGACCTCCCTCGCTTTCTATGGCTGACGTCAAGCGTATTTTGAGCAGACTCTCCATCATTTTGCCTGCTGTGTCTAGCAGGCAGGGTGGCCGGAAGGAGAAGGAGAGTTTTGGTCCCCTTTTCCCTTGGGTATAAGCACCAGTCTCGCCTTCTTCCATTGGCTTGGGAAGACCCGGGCCCTAAGGCAGCGGTTGTACATGTTAAGCCGGAGATCAGGGCTAGTTTTCGCTGCTAGCCTGATTGCCTCCGCTGGTATGCCATCTGGGCCCGGAGTCTTGCCGGCTTTCATGCTACGCAGGGCTAGCTTAGGACTCGTCTGTCGACAACAGTGGTGCCTCGGCTTGCTCCTCGAAGAACACTGTATCTGCTCTTCGTGGGTGTGGGAAATAGCGTATCCACTATATTCTTAACTCGGGCCTCATCCATCGCTTGCGATGATGTATGCAACTTTTGCATCACTATTTTATATCCCTGGCCCCAGGGATCGCGATCCACTTCGTCACATAGCGCTTTCCAGCAGTTCCGTTTACTCTTCTGTATCTCGGCCCCACGTGCTTTGTTAGCGCTTTTGTAGGCTGCTGCTCTGGTCAGCGCCTCAGGTTTACCACGAGCGCGCGTTGCGAGTCTCCGCATTCCATGGCAGACCCTTCGCAGCTCAGCAATTCGGTCATTCGACCAGTATACCTGCTTTTTACCTGACCATGATCTCCTCTGTGGCATTGAGGCTTTGCATGCCCGGTAAATGCAGCGCATGGTTTCTTCGACCATCTTAGTACAAGACTCCCTGTTGTGGATCTCTCCCGTTGTGGGTGAAATACCTTGGGAATCTGCTAGTAGTGATGTATCGAACTTGCGAACATCGACCCTAGACGGGTTCCATCCTGGTTTCCTTCGAGGGATACTACGTGTTTGCCCTCGCGTTGTGTCAGTGACTTGGAAGGTGATGTAGTTGTGGTCGCTACCACTCAAGTCTTCCATCACTCTCCATCCGTCAGCCCTTCGAAGAAGGCTTTCTGAGACCAAGGTTATGTCAGGGATAGAGTATCCAAAACCCGGCCTTCGATATGTAGGGGTCGTTCGGGTGTTGAGGATGGTCAGGCCAATGAGGGCTGCCATTTCAAGGACCAGTCTTCCCCTGGTGTTTGTTTGGGGCATACCCCATTCCAC
>NW_016158364.1:48114-49415 GCF_001687245.7 Rhagoletis zephyria | reverse complement strand
CCCTGATCTGTAGTGATTTTTAACGGTACCCCAAAACGTGAAACATATTCTCTAAAAAATTTATTTGCAACCACTGCCGCTGAAATGTCCTTTAATACTTATGCCTCGGGCCAACGCGTGAACCTGTCAACTGTTGTAAAAATGTAACGATGTCCTTTCGATACAGGAAGAGGTCCAACAATATCTAAATGAATATGATCAAATCTACTTTTGGGAATCGGAATTTTAATTACTGGAGATTTAGTGTGACGATTAACCTTCGATTTTTGACAATTTATACATTCTTTTGACCAAATATTAATTTCTTTGTGCATTTTTGACCAATAGTACTTTTTAATAATTAGACGACGTGTAGCTTTTGTACCAGGATGTGTAATGCCATGTAACATATTAAACACTGTCTTGCGTAAACAATTTGGAACAAATGGCCTAGGATTCTCACCTGTCATTTCACACCAAATATTAAAATTTAAAAGTGGAATTTGAATTAATTTAAGGTTATGTGATGTGTCTCCAGATTTTAATGTGTTTAGTTCCTCGTCCTGTTCTTGTTCATTTTGTAAAACTTTGAAATTCAGTTCTGTACCCTTAATTGCATCAACTTCGAAAGCTCGAGATAATGTGTCAGCTATAATGTTCTCCTGTCCTTTAATATATCGTATGTCATTAGTAAATTGTGCAATGAATTCCATATGTCTAGTTTGTCTCGGACTACGTTCGGTTTTTGAACTCAAAGCATATATCAAAGGCTTGTGATCCGTAAAAACTGTAAATTGTCGTCCTTCTAAAAGATAGCGAAAATGTTTAATGTTCAAATAAATAGCTAGCAATTCCCTGTCAAATGCACTGTACTTAACCTCGGATGGAGAAAGTTTCTTAGAAAAGGAAGCTAGTGGCCCTGATTTGTTATCAAACGTTTGATGTATGACACCACCAATTGCCGTATTAGATGCATCCACATTTAAAGAGAGTTTGGCATCTTTGTTAAAATGATTTAACAATATCGTAGACGCAAACTTTTCTTTAATACATTCAAAGGCTTTATTTGTTGTGTCACCCCAAACTAAGGACTTGTCACGTTTCTGAGAGGCAAAAGCCGGCACCACGAGCACGGATAAATCCGTCGACGTGGTGCAGAAGGGTACACCTTTGCAAACGACAACTCCCGGCAGCCGGGATGGTGGTCATCAAACGCCAGCTGCTGCAAACAGAGACAAGCATGCCACCGCAAGCTTGGGAACGTGCGAAGGCAATGAAGATGAGCAATTGGCCCAGATTCGGCTCGTCTTGAAGAAGATGCA
>NW_016158364.1:34792-44576 GCF_001687245.7 Rhagoletis zephyria | reverse complement strand
GCAGAGGAGTTTGTGGCGGGGAGCGCACAACTCTACTGCTCTTTCTAAATGCGCTGCATTCTTCCTCGGGAGCATCTACACCCATTACAGTTGTATTTGTTAATTGTTTAATCATGTCAGTTCTATTGGGTCTCCGCTTCAAGCCGCTATCTCCACACGTAGCACAGTCGCTTTAAGTGTCCCGAAGTTCCCTTCTCTCAAAGGAGCAGGCCATCGCGAGGGTTGACACAAGTCCTTATGGGATATTGTGTTCAAAGCCAAGACAGCGCAAAACCAGGAGTAAATCTCAACTGGACCTGTGCGGCCAACTAAATGGCGACGTGTATTGAACGTACTTGAAGACCTGCCAGGGTTTTTACGAGACGGAGGCGATTGCAGCATTAGCCCACCAGCCATTTCTATGAGGTGTCACCCTCACATACTAAAGTGGTGGAATACTGCTCTCGCCAGCCCAATGTCGAATTAATAGTATACATGTTCCAGTATGCCATGAACAGGATCTAACTGGTCTCAATCCTGGGATACTTTTTGGGAGGCGGCATCTGTTCGCCCGGACACTGGAGATTCATCAAGCATTTCTGATGTTTTAAATCAGGCCCTCGGCTCTTGCCGCTCTAGGTCTGGGACTGCTTATTGGTTATTCGCAGCTAACCCACCGAAGTAGGCCGTTCACGATCCGCCCTGTGTGACCCCGGTAAGGCCCTGAGCTTAGCCCTTACCAGTCCGTCATTATCTATGAACGGAGACAGTGTAGACAATTTTGAATCTGAGGACACTATTTTATTCTATCGTAAACTTTTTATTTCCTCTTTAATATGTTTAATTTGGACATTTTTAGAAATCAAATTTAAGGCTCTTTTTCTATATTCTGCCCAGGGAAGCGATTCTTTTTTTTTTTGCAGAGCTGAGCAAATTTGTAAACCCGCGCAATTACATTCTGAAGATAAGTGAAATTGTTTTTATGATTTATTTTCTCCCACAGGGTATCCTTGTTTATTAGTGTCCCCACTTTTTTATATTTTTTAATTCTGGAATTTCATCATTTTTATCTAATTCCAGTTTTTCTATCTCAATTTGCTGTTGTAATAAAAATTTTGGACCAGAAAACCAAAATTTATTATCAATTAATTCCTTACCCAACGTTCCTCTGGAAAGCATGTCTGCAGGATTTTCTTCCGATTTTACGTGATTCCAATCCTTTATGTTAGTGTTGGCTTGAATATGGCTTCCTCTGTTGGCTACGAAGATTTTTAGATTAGCTGGTTCCAATTTTAGCCAACTCATAATAATTGTTGAATCTGTGTAATAGAAAATTATATTATTATTGAGCTTTAAACTTACTAACACGTGTTTAACAAGGTCGACAAATAAGCCCGCAGCACATAGTTCTAATCTGGGCAATGTAACTACCTTTGTTGGTGCTACCCGAGATTTGCCTGCTGCTAATCGTGAGGTTACTTTGCCGTCTTTAGTAGTCGTTCTTACGTACGCTACAGCGCCACAAGCTTTCATTGAAGCGTCACCAAATCCATGAATTTCTACTTTTTCTGGTTTGTCACTCATTAAATATCGTGGAATTTTTATGTTATTTAACGAATTAAACCCTGTTCTTATTTCATTCCAATCTTTTGTGATTTCTATCGGTAGCATTTCATCACAGTCTACTTTCAATTTCCATAGTTTTTGCAATAATATTTTTGCAGAAACAATAACTGGATTTATTAAGCCTAATGGGTCAAATAATTTCGAAATTTCAGATAGCAGATTTCTTTTTGTCGGTTTAATGTCTTTAATCCCATGACATTTTATGATTAAATTGTCGGTTGTGGGAATCCAAGTTAACCCTAATGCTTTTACCGTGCACTGTTCCTTTAGATCAAAATTGAGTTTGACTTCCCGATTTTCTTCTGGAATTCCTACAAGTAGGTCCTTAGAATTTGAACACCATTTTAGTAACGGAAAACCATAATTTTGCAAAATTATTGGATAATTTTTAATTCTTCAATGTCATTGCAACCTGTCATAAGATCATCCATATAAAAATTTTCTTTTGCAATTTTTGAAGCTTTTGGATAGTTGCTTTTCTCTATGGCTGCAATAACTTGTAAGCATTTTGTAGCCAAATATGGAACTGCTGACGTGCCATATGTCACGGTTTTAAGAGCATATGTTTTCAATGGCTCCTCCTTGGAATTTCTCCAAAATATTAATTGGTATTTACGGTATTCTTTCGTTACCTAAATCTGTCGAAACATTTTTTCAATGTCTGCAGATATTACATATTTGTGTTTTCTAAATCTAATTAATATGTTGAATAAGTCATCCTGTAGTCTTGGACCTGTATATAATAAGTCATTAAGAGAATTGTTATATGTTGTTTTGCACGAAGCATCAAAAACAACACGTAATTTAGTTTTGAACTACTTTCTGGCCTCAATACGCTATGATGAGGTAGAAAATATTTTTGCTTCAAGTGTTCGGTATCGCTTACTAATTCCATGTGGCCTAAATTTACATATTGGTAATAAACTCTGTCGGCCGCTGTGGTGTAGTGGTAAGCAGTGCGCGCTTCCACTCCGCAACGCCTGGGTTCAATCCCTGGTCAAAGCAACATCGCAAAAAATATAGAAAAAAGGTTTTTTCTTAACAGCGGTCGTCCCTCGGCAGGCAATGGCAAACCTCCGAGTGAATTTCTGAAAAAAAGCTTCTCATAAAAATACAATCGCCGTTCGGAGTCGACGTAAAACTGGAGGTCCCTCCGCTTTGTGTGACAACATCAAGGCGCACAGCACAAATCGGAGGAGAAGCTCGGCCAAACACTAACATATGTGTAAGCGCCAATCTATATATAATAAACTCTTTGTATTGCTTTTTCAATAAATCATGTTTGTCTAATTTACTTATGCAAAAAATCGTCGCTTAGCAATTATTTCAGAATTTCCGAGTTTGTTTGGATTATTCTTGAATTGAAGTGCCACACAAAATTTATTATCTTTTGAAAGCTTTGTATTTTTATTAAAACTACTTTCACAATTTTTTTCGCCTTCTGTTAAATATTTTTTCTGAGTGTCAACTTCTCCAAGTTACCAAATCTTCCTTAACTGTTTATCCAAACTCTCACTATTGTAGGTTAGCACTCCACAATGACTGGGAGATAATTTGATATTTGCTTTTCCTCCAGCCAGCCATCCTAACGCACTATTTTGAAAAACTAACTCTTGATTTTTTATTTTTATTTGACCACATTTTAGTAGACAGTGATAAATTTCAATCTTGCTTGGAGTATCAAATTTCGGATCGGCCAACTTTATTCTACTAGGTATTTCTCCACTTTCTGTTTTAGTAGATGGCAATTTTGAAATAATTTTTTCCACCACTATTGGTTCAATATGTGTTTGGTATTCTGTTACTTTTGATTAAATTTTTATAAGCACTCGTTCCTGTATATTGGAAATATTTTGTCCAATACCTTCTATAGTTGCTTTTTTTATTCTCAGTTTTTATTTTTAGTTTATTTTTTAATTGCTTTGTTATTAAATTTACTTCGGATCCATTCTCTATCAACGCCTTAGCATTAATGAATTTTCTTTCGGAATTTTTTATTTCAATTATAGTCGTAGATAAAAGTATATATTTATTTTTATTTAAATTTTCACTATTCACTGTACTAGCCACCACGTTTGTATCTCTGTGGAGCATCCAATGATGCTCTAAATTGCAGACGCGACAGTTTCTGAAGTTGCAATTTTTAAGTGCATGTCCACCATTTAGACACTTTTTACACATTTTTTTTTTTTATGATCATCCATCTTTCTTTAATGGATAAGTTCTGAAATTTTTTACACTGATTTAAAAAGTGCGGCATTCCGCAATCCATTGCACATTTTGTTTCCACTATATTATTACTCTTTTTTTTATATTTTTCTCGAGTTTTTTTGTTGTGAATGCATTTTCTTTTGCTTCTAATGCGAATAACTCTTTTCCAAGAAATTGCAATAATGAATCTAGTCTAGGTAATTCCTCAGAATCTTTTAAAGAGGATTCATATTTCATTCTCAGGGAATCATCTAGTTTTTTTACAAGCAAAAAATTAAGTAATGCTTGAAGGACTTCTTCTACTGATAATTTAGTTTCTTTTAATGCTTGATCGTTTTCTTCAATAATTTCCTTACATTTTTTCACACACTTTTCGCAGTTGAATTTGTAAATGGTGCATCTACCAAATTTTTAAAGTAAATATTGGTTATTGCCCTCTTATTATCAAAACTTTTTTTTAACAAATTCCACGCTACTAAATAATTTTCTTCTGTAGCTGGAAGATTTTCTATTATCGTTGCCGCATATCCTTTCAATTTACATTTTAATATGCACATTTTTTGCACTGCAGATATATTTTCGGCATCAACTATTTCATGAAATAGTTCCTCAAACATATTCCCTTTCGTATAATCCCCATAGAAGCAAGGAATTTCAATTTGGGGGAGATTGAAAGTTCTTATTCTGACTTTCTCCTCTACTTTTTTATCAGCATTGCTTCTATGCGGCAGCGAGTTTAATTCTTTCCTTAACCGCTAGAATTTGTCAGTAATTCATCTTCCGCATGAACTTCAAGATATTGGAAAAACAATTATTTCGCCAGATTTGACCACTTATTTACTTCTTCTGGATTTCCTGCTCCAGCAAGAAGTGCCTCAAAGTTTTCTTCCAAATCGATTATTGTGAATTCAAGCTTTATTTGAAGAACGGAGTTTCTATTTCCATCATCTTTTATAATTATCTCCTCCGTATTTTTAATTTTAATTAAAATTTAGGACATATTTTTTTAGCGAAATATGGGTTCCGCGACATTGTTGTCGACGGTTCCCCAAGTTTCCTGTCATTTTCTTCCAGCATTTGGGACAGGTGAGTTACACGCAGAGTCCAATCATCGACCTGTCCCCTAGTCATTGGAGTCGATCTGAGGTTCGCTAAAGCGTTATATAAACCCTCAATCTCACTCCCAATGGCTTGCTGGCTGAAAATAATTTTATAAATTTTTTTAAGTAAAATTTATTAAAATTTTTTTGTTTCTAACAATTTTAACTTTTAATAACTTTTTCACTTACGCGTTCGTCACCAATGTTCCAGGCTGGGCGAGGGAGAAGAAAAAGACTAACTGCTCTGCTCAGTGGCGGATACACGGGGGTTGGGGGGGGGTTTGGGGGTTAAAACTCCCCCTCAAGTCAAAGAAAAATATTTCACTAATATGGGTCTAGAAAAAAGGCTCTTTAGAAGAAAGTAAGCGTAATAAAGTTTCAAACACGAATTTCTAAAATCATACATTCAATTTTTCGCTTTATTTATAAAACATTTTGATAATTGAATATTTTGGTCGCTTGGTCCCTTCGCACTCACCTCTTTACACACACACTTTGATTTCCGTTAAAGGAAAGACTTAGGTTTTGGTTATTAAATGTTAAAATTTCTACTCCGTTTTATTAAAATGGGCTTTAAATTTTAGCACAATCTCAAAGAATTTAAAACTCCGCAAAGTACTAATGGGGAAAGGACGCGTGCGCGATGTCCATTGTTAATAGCTGAACTAATATTTGCTGATTTCGGCCGTTCGCGCTCGGTAATCATCTTTTCGGAGTTGACGTCGGTCACCTGCCAAACTGCTGTGGCCAAGGATTGCGCACACGGCCGTCGTATTGCGCTTTAAGCGGCGGCTTAAACATCCTCCCTGCCCTGCAGGAATGCGCTGCTTAGAGTCTTCTGCAGCTCTTTTAGCGCACGGATGGTGTTGCCCAGGACGCGGTTAGTGGCGCGGCCCTGGTAGCTGGCCGTTTGCAGGCCTTGGGGGGTGCGCGCGATCGTTTGTCGGGCGGTCCTCTTTCGCGGTGGTTGCGGCGCCTGGCTGCGCGGCTTCTTCTGCGCCTTCTTCAGCGCCTTTTTCTTCGGCGGTACGCGCCGCTTGACGCTCGTTGGGGCCTTTGTGGTCGCTGCGGGCCGGTTGGCCTGCTGCTTCCGTTGGCCAGCGCGCGCGGGCCTGTTAGCTGCTACATGCAGCAGCGTATGGTGCGCTAAGCCGCAACCCTTGCAGCTGCCAGGTGAATCGCACCGGTTGTGTGGGTGAGCGCAAGGCAGTTGACACAATACCCTTGCGCCCGGGATACTGCCAATCGCTGCGTTGGCTTCATGGCGTTAAAGGCCGGGCACGTCCTGAGCGCGTGATACTTGTGGCAGAGCCGACATTGGAGGCAGTTCTCCGTCTCTGCCGTTCGAGCCAGGGGGCATGCCTTCCGCGATGCCATGATGTCTTCAATCTGGAAGTAGAAGCAAAGGCAGAGAAACGAGGAGTACTTGGGTAAAATATTTAAACGGGAAGTTGTGCTTTTGGAAGGAAGCACAGTTTGACAAGTGGCCGCGTGATAACTCCATTTTGTGTACGGACTTCCACGACACGTATGTGGTTATCAGGGCCATGGCGAACGTTTTCGATTCGTCCCAATCGCCACTCGGTGGGGGGGAGCGAATCTTCTTTGATCACGACGATGTCGCCTGGCTGAGGATCGCGTTGTGGGGTTTTCCACTTGTATCTCTTCTGAAGATCTTTGAGGTAATCTTCTTTCCAGCGGCGACTAAATTGGTGGTGAAGTGCTTTGACTTTCTCCCACCGGTTTAGTAGAGAGAGGTCTTCCGCATTAGGCTCGGGAATGGCCAATAGCGGTGCACCTCGAAGGAAGTGACCCGGAGTAAGCGCTGTCATACCAGCTGGGTCTTGGGAAAGTGCGGACAGAGGCCTCGCGTTGAGGACTGCTTCGATTCGCACCAGAAGTGTCGTGAATTCTTCGAGAGTAAACTTGTGGGTTGCAGCGGTTTTCTTTAAATGGATTTTAAAGCTTTTCACTGCAGATTCCCACAAGCCGCCCATGTGGGGGGCGCTGGGTGGTATATATTGCCAGTTGATGCCTTGAGGGGCATATTTTTTGACAATGTCTGCGGAACGTTCGTTAAGAAATTTAACGAAGTCGCGTTCTGTTGCGCGCTGGGCGCCAGTGAACGTTTTTCCATTGTCGCTCATCATTTTTGAGGGAAAGCCTCGACTGCCAACGAAGCGGGCGAATGCTGCTCGAAAAGCCTCGGTTGTAAGATCCGAGCATAGCTCGAGATGCACTGCCTTTGTGGGAAAACAGCCAAAAACTGCAACGTATCCCTTGGGTTGTAGATCTTAGCACCGATTCTTTAATTTGGAATGGCCCAGCAAAATCTACTCCCGTTGTGGAAAATGGGAGTGAGAAACTGCAGCGCTCAGGGGGTAGAGCGGCCATTATTTGGGTGCGTGTTTGTTGCTTGTAAAGCGTGCACACTTTGCATTGAAAGATGCATTTTTTAATTAGAGGTTTCAGCTTTGGTACGTAGTACTCTTGCCTTACCATTTGGAGCATTAATCGTGTTTCTGCGTGAAGAAGCAGCGAGTGTAAAAACTCCAAATATAGCTGGCAGAACCTCGATTCGGTAGGGAGAATTATTGGGTGCCTTTCATTATAGCTCAATGTGGAATGTGCTAATCGGCCATTAACCCGTAAAGTCCGTCTTTGTCCAATGAAGGATTGAGAACAGGAAGAGGACTTTTTTTGTTAAGTGGCTTTTTATCTTGCAAAGCGCGTTTTTCGCTTGGAAAATGGCGTGATTGCAGTGCGCTGATAAGACGTATCTTTGCATATTGAAATTCGTTATGCGTCAGATGTGGATTAGTGATTGTAGCTAACCCCTTTGATTTGTTGCGTGCATTGCTCACGAAGCGGAACATGTACGCAGTCACGCGAAGTGCTCGAGAGAAGGAAGAAAAGCGATCAAGAAAATCGACCTCTTCTTCGAGCGCGTGATATACCTCCACCTTGCACGCTTTTGACCTTGGCCATGCATCCATGTGGCAAGAGAGCCATTTTGGTCCGTGCCACGAAAGTGGGGAATTCGCCAAATCCTGCGGTTTGCACCCGCGGGTGCCGAGGTCGGCTGGATTATCTTGGCTGGCAACATGGCGCCATGTACCGGTTGGAAGATATTCCCGGATTTGGGAGGTACGATTGGATACATACGTCTTCCATGTACATGGTGGCTTTTCAAACCAAGCTAGCACAATCTCTGAATCTGACCAATTTGAGCTGTTTTCGAACAGTTGCGACAAGTTTTGCGACCAGACTGCACCACACAGCTCCAGGCGTGGCAAGCTTACTGTCTTCAATGGTGCGACTTTGCTTTTTGCAACCAAGACAGTGGAATATATTTGGTTGCTAGCATCTACGCGGATANGGTTGCTAGCATCTACGCGGATGTAAATCGCAGCGCAATATGCTTTTTCCGAGGCATCGCAAAACCCGTGGATTTGGATGTCTTGCCCCGGAGTGAAGTTAACCCATCGAGGGATTTCGATGTGGCATATGGCTGGCAAATTTTCTGCGAACTGTTGCCATTTTGCCAAAACTATGGGTTTGGCACATTCGTCCCAATCAACGCCATCCAGCCAATGTTCTTGAAGCAGAATCTTTGCTTGAATCATCACTGGCCACGCACACACAGCCATCCTGCCGGGTCAAAAAGTTTTGCGACAGAAGATAAAATTTGTCGCTTTGTGACGGCATTCGATGTCGATGCAGGCAGAATGGTGTATGAAAATTTATCTCTCGTATTTCAAAAAGTTGGAGTCGAGAAGATCCTCCTTTGGAAATTTTTCTAAAATGGCCGGATGATTGGCCGTTAGTTTCGTGAGTATGAAACCAGCTGACTTAAGCGCTTTGATCACTTGAAGAAGTGATTCAGTGGCGTTGTAAATATAATGACTTCCGGATAGGATGTCATCCACATACGTTTCGGTTTTAAGTATTGTGGCAGCCAAGGGAAATGTCGCCATCGAATCATCTGCTAATTGATGCAGGGTACGGATAGCGAGGTATGGTGCACAATTAACTCCGAACATTACGGTTTTAAGATTGTAATCGGTGACAGGAGAGTCAGCCGCCGTGNAGTATGAAACCAGCTGACTTAAGCGCTTTGATCACTTGAAAAAGTGATTCAGTGGCGTTGTCAATATCATGACTTCCGGATAGGATGTCATCCACATACGTTTCGGTTTTAAGTATTGTGGCAGCCAAGGGAAATGTCGCTATCGTATCATCTGCTAATTGATGCAGGGTACGGATAGCGAGGTATGGTGCACAATTAACTCCGAACATTACGGTTTTAAGATTGTAATCGGTGACAGGAGAGTCAGCCGCCGTGCGAAACAAGATTCGCTGAAAATCTTTATCGTCCTCGTGGATGAGTATTCGACGATACATTTTTTCAATGTCGCCATTGAACACGAATCTGTGCATTCGCCACTGCAGAATGAGCAGCATGAGATCTGGTTGGAGTGTGGGACCAGTGTGCAACACGTCATTCAGGGATTTTCCTGAACCAGATGTTTTTGAGGCGTTGAATACCACGCAAACCTTGGTGGTTACCTTATCTGGTTTGACGACCGCATGATGTGGCAAGTAGAAAGAGAAGTATTTGCCATTGGAAATTATCTCGCATGGCTTCGTGTGCTCCATATGATCGAGGTCGAGATATTCTTTCAACACATTATTGGACATTGTGCCTAAGTCTTCTTTTTTCTGAAGCGATCGCTCCATACTAAAAAACTGCTGAAGTTCAGCAGACCGAGAGTGGCCCAGAGACAGCTTTGTTGGAAATTCTTCCTTGAAAGGAAGTCGAACAATGTATCGACCGTTTGGGGCACGAGTCGTTGTTGTTGCATATA
>NW_016158364.1:22776-34782 GCF_001687245.7 Rhagoletis zephyria | reverse complement strand
TATATGCTCACAAGCCTGATCTTCAGGGGAAATTTGTGGAGGTTGTGGAATCTCCTCCTCTTCCCAAAACTTTCTAAGCTGAGAGCTGAGAGTTGTATTCGAGCACTCCTCTACTTGTGTCGAAAGTGACACCACATTTTCGGTTATTGGACCACTGAGAATCCAACCAAGTATTGTTTTTTTGCGCAATTATAGTGTCGCAATTCTTTTGTATACCTTCCAGCAGGATTTGTGGAAGTATATCGCTGCCGATTACCATATCAGTTTGAGCTGGTATGTGGCAACTTGGGTCAGCAAGTTCTAGGATCTTGAATCGCTGCCAGTTTTCACGGCTAATGGTGAATGTAGGCATGTGCCTCGTGAGCTGAGGTAACACGATAGCCTGTGTGTTTATCCGTTGCATGGTTTTGGGTGCAACCAATGTGAGTGGACAAAGCTTTGAGGAGCTTGGTACTACGTGTCCACCCATGCCGAAAATTTCGACTTGGAACGTTCGAATGGTAGTTTCAACTTTTTCTGAACTTTCGAGGAAATGGAAGTTCTTTGTGAGCCTTGATCAATCAGGGCTCTAAGTTGAAACGATTCCCCCTCGTGTTGAACTGCGACCATGGCCGTTGGAAGGAGAATTTTGCTATCATTGTCGGTGTGCAATGATTGTATTTGTGCTTGTTTGGAACAGCACGGTTGCTCGCTGGAATCGGAGCTTGACTGCGCTTGTCGAGCGGGAGGTGTCGACTGGGCAGTAGTGTGTTGTGCGGCGGTTTCATTCGCTCGCGCACTGGAGTGTCGAGATTGTGGTTTGGGATTCATGTGCAGCAGGGAGTGATGCCGTTGTTGGCAATGTGTACATGACCACTTGCTCGGACACTCATTAGTGCTATGGGTATTACCAAGGCAGTTTTTGCACAGCTTGGTTTGGTTTGCGAATTGTACTCGGTTCGGTACCGAAATTCGCTTAAATTGTGGGCAGACTCTAATGGGATGAGGGGACTTGCAGTAAGAGCAAGTTGGTTCCCTCTTAGGTTCTGCCACAAAGGTTTGAGTCCTGTTAAAGGACCTGTTTTGCGCAGCATTTTGATGAGCGACTGGTTTTTGTTTATTTTGGCTTGGATGAAGCCTGTGGAGTCTGACGACTACTTCGTATCTTGAAGTAAGAAAATCGTCCATTTGTGACCATGAGGGTAAATCTCTTCGAGAAGAGAGAGATTGTTCCCAAAGTGACAGTGTGGTTTCGGGCAATTTGGATGAGCAAATGTACACCAATATGGGATCCCAACTGTCTGTCTGGACGTCTTGGGAATTAAGAACTGACAGACAGTTGTTAATTGATGTTTGCAGCCTTTGAAGTTGCTCGCTATTCTCGGATTGAATAGTCGGCAAAGTCATCAAAATTTTAATTTGGTTGTCAACCAAGATACGTTTGTTTTCGTATCGTGACCGTAAAGCTTCCCAGGCCAGCTCGAAGTTATCATCGCTGAGCGGGTATTGCTTGACGATGGAACCGGCTTTTCCTTGAGTTTTGTACCGGAGGTGATACAGTTTTTGAGCACGGGAGAGCTTCGGGTGGTTGATGTACACCGCTGTGAACATGTCACGAAAAGCGGGCCATTCTTCGTAACCGCCGTAAAATGTCTCCGTGTCACAAGGTGGGACTTGGAGAAAAACGTTTGCCTCTGCCGAGGTGTGCTTCACGCGGGGTGGTGGTCTCGCTGCGGCGATTGCTCTAATCAAAGATAGTTGATCGGCACTTTTAGCTTTGGTCACCTCATATAATTCAAGGCAAGTGAAGTCCTTGCCTTCTACCGAATTCTTAAAGTTTTCAGGTAGGCTGTCATCTGGCTTTGAAAATACCAAATCATAGGCTGACTGAAGCCGTGCCCAACAATCATCTAGTGATGTGCCTTTTATCATAAGATATGATTCAGTGTGGTCTTGGATTGGTGCATCACTGAATTTTGCACAGTATCTCATGATACTGTCACTTTCCGCTATGAACTTTTGAGCGGATGGGTCAAAAGTTTTAGATTTCCGGCGCGGTGAGGATTCCCTCTTACCACCGGTGGCTTCTTGCGAAGCATTTTTTGACCTTGTCTCGATTTCAGACATTTTTGGTGGACAGTGTCCAAGTGGCATTTTGAATGTCGTAGAAGGTCAGACGTATATAAATTGATAGAAGATTTAATTAACGGAAAAATTGCACTTTGTGCCACAGAAAATCAAGAAAAAATTATAAGATCTTGTGGCGATGTTTGTGTTTTTGTTTCTTGCAAATTACGTGAAGTCGTATTTGCTTTAATCTTTGGTTCAGCACTTTTTAAGGTGGAAAACGGAGCGTCCCAATTAAATCCGCGGAATATGGATTTGAAAAAAAATGTTTTGTAAGAGAAACAAAATCACAAACACTTTTCACTGTTATATACGTGTGTAAATATTTAATGTGAATAATATATAAACACTGAAGAAGTATTGGTTATATATCGTTATCTAGAGAAGTGCAATAAGGGAGTTTTCCCTACTGGGTTCATGTATCTAACTATCTTAAACTCACTTCTTATCGCGTTATAATATGCGTTGGATAATACTTTTTGCTAGCACGTATGAACAAATGTGCAGAATATGTGCAATGTAAAAATATACGTATGTACAAATATTTACGAATGAAGCCGAGTATATGGCTAAGCTATGCTTTGTCACAGCAGTGGTGAGTTAAGAAGTACGAAAAAACAGAAAGTTTGTTTTGATTACAGTGCGTATGTATGTATGTGTGCGGGAATGCACAAGTGGATATGATAGTACGTAAAAAGCCGCTCACCGCTGAGGTGAGTTCTTGGTACCGAACGTATTCAAGTCGGAGAGCGGGCTTTGACTTACGTTCTCTTAGCTTGGTGAGTGCAGCAGAGAAAAGCGAGGTGGGAAGATATGAAAATAAGCTAGAGTGCGCTTAGCATGTATGGACTGTATTGTCCGATTAACAGCAGCGACTCTCAGCTATTATGCGAATATTTGCAGAAAATGCAACTTGTACAAATGCTTATATGTGCTAACGTATGTACATATGGTATATGTGGAAAAAATGCACTTATGTTTTCGGCACTTTGTTAAGCCAGGTTCAACGAACTGTGCGACCAACGGCAAAAATTGGTAAGCAGAGGAAAGTATATGATTTTAGTGGGACACAGTAGGCATATAAACTGCAACGGAATTTGTTTTGGGGTATATATCCGAATTTGTATATATGTACATATACTTATATATATATAAGTTTGGCGGTATGTGGAGCTATACCGCTTTCCGGAAAACGGAATTTTTCTACCAACATTTTATTAGCGGCAAATTGCCGTTGTGGAATTTTTGGGCGGCAGGAAAATATCCGCAATTTTAATAGAACTTTGTTTGATTTATGGACGTAGATGTGATTATGTGGCTTCTTTGCTTTGCCTGTTGTTACGGCTGATGCTATTGTTGGCTGCTGATGTTGCTGCTGATGATGGCTGCTGATTGTGGCTGCTTGGTTGATGTATCTCGATTCCCTCGACAAATGTAGCAGGTAGTCATACCAAAATGTTTATTTATTTTTTCGGAAAAATGTATGCTTTTTGTTAATTAAAAAAATTTCCCTTTTTCACAGTTCTTGTGGTTTAATTTTGGGCTACATACATATGTATGTATGTATGTATGCATATGTGCACTTTTAATACTTGCACTTGTTTGCACTTTTGGTTTATTGTTTTAGTTTTTTTTCAAAGTTTTTATTTTCCACGGTAATTGTTTCTTCTTGTTTGTATGTATGCACATATAATTTTTTTTGCGTATGTGTATTTTTATGTTAATTATTTACAATTCACAAATTTATAATTTTTGCCTTTTTTTGTTTATGTCTACATACGTGCACTTTCACTATTTTGTTTATAGTTTTTAGCGTCGTTTGAACGAACGAGCGAGTGGGATTTATTATGTCAACTTTTATTAATTTTTATTTTTTTGGAGCTAGGCCAGGGTTGGCTGCGAAGGACCATGAATAATTTGGTCGCTTGGTCCCTTCGCACTCACCTCTTTACACACGCCTTTGATTTCCGTTAAAGGAAAGACTTAGGTTTTGGTTATTAAATGTTCACATTTCTACTCCGTTTTATTAAAATGGGCTTTAAGTTTTAGCACAATCTCAAAGAATTTAAAACTCCGCAAAGTATTAAAGGGGAAAGGAGGCATGCGCGATGTCCGGTGTTAATAGCTGAACTGATATTTGCTGATTTCGGCCGTGCGCGCTCGGTAATCATCTTTTCGGAGTTGGCGTCGGTCAACTGCCAAACTGCTGCGGTCAAGGATTGCGCGCACGGCCGTCGTATTGAGCTTTAAGCGGCGGCTTAAACAATAATTTTAAACACATTAAATTTTTCTTTTTACTTATAAAACAATGCAACGAAGAATTTTAAAATTTTTAGTGGTTTTTTGAAAAATTCTTCTAGAACTTCGTCAACTGAAAAATTTATATCTTTGTGAATATTCATAGATGCTAGATTGTTGAGTCTTTCTTGACATGTTGTATTTCTCAAATAGGTTTTAATTCTTTTCAGGCATGAAAAGCTTCGTTCAGGTGTGGCTATTGAAAAGGGCAAAAGTGCCAATATACGTAAGATCTTAAAAACATTCCCAAAAGACGTTGTATTAGCTGCTTGTAATGCTTCGAGAGCATTTCGAAAATGTTCGTGTGAAACTCGTTTTTTCACATTTTTACCTCCAGAAGNTGTAAAAAGCAATGCGATTAAAGCGATTCTTTTGGCGACTGCTGTATCGCGGTACTTTGATTTCTGTACCTAGGTTGGTGCATACCTCCTACGTGTTCGAAAAGCAAATGAAAGTTTTTTCTGCATCTTGTCGCATTTCTTCAAATTGCTTTAAAGCGTCGTCGGCTAAGCTCATTGCTTCTGCAAGATCTGCTAGCAAAGCAACAACAATTTATAAAAAAGCAAATGCTTGGCTGTTGTCGCTGTGCTAACAGTTTTTCAAATCCTGATAATTTCTATAGATATTCGCACGATACAAATAATTTTTACGGTATTTTCCCCATGACAAATAAAAAGTTTTTGGCAATTGGAAGAAATACAACTTCGAAAGTCTTTTTTAAACGATTTTTCATTTTGCTGCGTTAGAGCCGTTGCCGAGAAACTTATGGATACATATACACAAAAATTGCTCGTTTAAGGTTATAAGTGCCAAAATTTCCCGCAACGTACCCGTTGCGATAATGTGATGGAGCTTAAATTATTCAAAAAGAAGGCTGACGTTTTTTTTTGTCATGTGTTGTTAGATATCTCGAAAATAACTATCAGTTTAATAAGAACGAATTTGCCTATAACTTACAATTCTTTTTTCACAATTCACTGACATTGTAAAAGAGTTTTGCATGCGAGACATAAAGTTACATACTCTTTTCAGCGAATCTTAGTCTTTCAAAGTTTTTGCGTAGTTGCAAAAGTTAATTTAAGCCATGAGGAAATATAGATGAAGTTCTTAAATAGTGGCACTTTTCCACATTTTGAAAAAATATGTAATTTAGTTTTTTTTTTCAATACCACACTCAAACGAAGAAACTGAGAGGATCTTAAGTATATAGTTATTTCCTGACGCAAGGAGAGAAATCGGCTTCTAATTAAAATTGTTTAAAATGAGCTTCAAATTAAAATTAATTTTAAAATGAAATGTATAGAATTCTTTGACTATGTAAACACTACAGATTCAAATGATCTCATTATTGCTAAGTATTCAAAAATGTCAAAAATCTAATATATAAAAATCTCGTGTCACGGTGTTAGTGGTCGAACTCCTCCAAACGGCTTGACCGATCTTTATGAATTTTTTTTGCATATATGGTAGGTATGAGGATCGGATGTAAAGTATATTTCATACCGCTAGGTGCAAGGGGCGTGGCCCTCCCATTCAAACCGAATTTTTTATACTGCATATCTCTGGAAGTGTTCGTGGTAGAGTACTGGAACTTTGTATAGAGATATATGAAATCAATCATATGGTCACGAAGAAGAATTTGGGTTATTAGAAAAAGGGGCGTAGCAGATCCCATACAAACCGAATGTTTCATACTGCATGTCCCGGAAGATGTTCATGAAAGAGGAGTCGAACATGGTATGGAGATATATGAAAGCAATCGCATACTCATGGGGAAATATTGTGGTTATTTTCATACTGCATACCTCTGGCAATGTTCACCATGGAGTACTGGAATTTGGCAATTAGGGTGTTCCTATCCTAAAAAAAATGTTCTCTATTTTCTTTTAGAATTTTTAGTATTTTGTTATGAAAAATCTAATATATAAAAATATCGTGTCACGGTGTTTGTGGTCGAACTCCTCCGAAACGGCTTGACCGATTTGAATGAAATTTGTGGTGTATATACGGTAGGTATGATAATAGATTGCAAAGTATGTTTCATACCGCTAAGTGAAGGGGCGTGGCACCTCCCATACAAACCGGATTTTTCATACTGCATATCTCTAGAAGTGTTCATGGTAGAGTACTCGTACATGATATGGAGATATTTGAAATCAACCCCTCTTAGAGAACACTCCGGTTATTTTATAGGGGGGCGTTGCGCCTTTTAAACGAACTTTTGGTAGGTTATTTAAGATGGCAATTAATATATGCCTTCTGACAACCACCAAACGATAATATTAGAAGATAAATGCGTCACTGAAAATCATGAACGTGAACTGTTGGTGAAAATTTTGGACCAAAATATTTCAATACAAAAAATTAATTTATTGGCTTCTGTGTACAATGATGTGTACACTCATGTTAAAATTACAATTAAATTTTAAATAGTGTTAATTTAAATAGTGTTACAATTTAAACACTAATTAATCCGACTAAAGTAAAATCTGTGCAACAATAAAACAATTAACAATAAAATACTTTTTTTGCAAAATCTATAAAGGACCCTTTTATTTCTCAAAAAAACCTGGGTAACAGTTGTTCGTTGCCACGCTGTAAGTAAAAGTACAGTTTTCTCCCAAATTAAAAAAAAACCTTATTCCCACAAATCTTATTTTTTATTAATAAGGCCAATAGAGTGAACTTTACCTTTATAAGAAACATTTTATATGAAAATTATTATGAGTACTGAAAAAAAGATGTAGGTGGCTTAATATTCTGAGAACAAGTGTACATTGTGGATTCCATATTCTGTCATGATAAAAAATTGTCATAATAAAAACGGTTTACTATCCAAATGAATGACTTTTTTATGCGTAGATATATTAAAATTTGGGAACTTGTCCAACCTAGACCGAAGGTTCCTCAAAAAACTTGTAGGTTCGAAGAAACGGATTCGTTTCGAGTTTACCCAAACGACTTCACCAGACGGACGTCGCAACGACTTCGATTCGATGAGAAAAAACGACGTCGGAACGACGTTGAATTTTGTATGGAAAAAACGACTTCGTTTCGAGTTCACCCAAACGACTTCACCAGAGCGACATCGTAACGACGTCGTTTCGAGTTCACCACTGTCTGGGGCCTTGCGACGTCTACTACAGCTGCCATGCAAAGGAGCGCAAATTCGGAGTTGGATTTGTGATGGGAGAGATTCCGTCGCCGAGTACTATTGCTGTTGTTGTTGTTGCAACGGCTACAACAACCCCACCCAGATCGGCTGATATCTCAGTCGGTGTCGTCTAGTTCCACTAAGGGCAGCCCCAAGAAGCGTGCAGCCTGTATGGGGTCGGTCCACAGGGACGACGCCGTTAAGGTTGTGGGGTTTTCTGGGCATGCGAAGAGATGTTTCGAGTCGTGAGGGGTCTCTCCGCATACCGGACATTCGTTCGGCACATCCGCATTTAGCCTACTCAGGTAGGAGTTTAGCCTGCTGCAGTAGCCAGAGCGAAGTTGGGCTATTGTTGTTCTGGTCTCCCGAGGCAGATGGAGCTCCGTCGCGTCAATTCCCGGGGTTTGTGTGCCTAGAACGGCATTCACAGGTCTTGAGTCTACATAACTCGAGACTGCATCCCTGTGAATGCCGTTCAGGGCCTGTCTCTAAGCTGACAGGTCCAGAGGTTGCTTAATAAACCTCTGGACTTCGTCCGTCAGTTCATATAGATGCCTCCTGACGTGCCTAGGCGAGGGCTCCTCTGCAAGCAGCTGTCTATTTGGGTGGCCACATCTGTGGCTCCCAACCAGAAACTGCTTGCAGAGCACCGTGTTGTGCTCCCTAATTGGGAGCATCTTCGCCTCATCGTGGAGGTGGTGTTCTGGTGATATCAGGAGGCATCCGGTCGCTGTCCTAAGTGCTGTGTTTTGTACCGTCAAAATTGATTTTAATCGCAAAGATAAATTCCTGTTACTTAATTAAATAAAATTTAATTTCCTATATTCTTTCTATTTCCACATTGGATAGATTGGGCACTGGTATTTGCTTTGATGGAACTGATTCCAGATGCAACCGCTTACGCTTTAGGCTCGTACTAAAAAGGTCCGAGGTGTTAAAAATGATGCTCACAAATACGTGCTGTTGGTGATAAAGACATGTGGCAGCTAGCTCCCACTGTTTTTTTACATACTCGTGTATAAAAAACACGTATGCAGCATTATAAGTTTTTTCGCTTTCTATATTTCTTTTTTGTTAATATTTTCCTCTGTTCACGATTTCAAAAAAATTTAAAATTTAAACTACCAAAACGGTTAAAGAAAGTGACACCAAATTTCAAAATTTTACCTAAAGTAGAATATACACAAGTAGACCTGTCTGTACTACATGTCTAGTATGACGTACCGTCGCATCGTGGATAGGCGGGTGCGCATACCAAATTCCAGGTCTGCAGACATGTATAAAGGAAATTGAAATTTTTGCGACAGGTATGAACGTTTATAGTACACAATGCAGATAAAACTTCATATGTGTATAGCAAAGTACAAACCCAGCAAACATTTGGAGTAACAAATAAGTCAATTTTATTTCTTAAACTGATTCGCATTATATCTTTACAGAAGATTATAAGGATTAATCATTAAAATAATAAATTTTAATAGTTTACATTTTTTATTTATATCTTTATGTAACTACATATATCATATATCGTTACCTGAAATGCAATACGACGGAAAAAACATCGTTCCTGAAATGCAAAAAGTCGTAACTGATAAAAAATTCAAAATTCACTTTTGATTAATATGATGGATTTCATCGAATTACAACTCCTCACATCGTATTATCAAAAAAAAAAAATATTAGTCACGAATTTTTCTACTTTATTGAAGTTACTTTTTACGACTTTTTCCATTTCAGTTGACGATATGTATAACACAGATCCTAACACATACTTCCATATACATATGTATGACAGAAACTTTCGGAAACTTTCCTTTACGTTGTGTGCGCGGTGGGCGGAGCGGGAGAGGCACGGTCATGAGCCGCTGTTTACAGAAATGCAACTCCTTCCCGGCTGCCTTACAAAAATGGGGAAAAATCTAAATTTTCGCTTGTTTTGAGTAGATGAAGGCACTGACTTGAGTCTTTCCGTGTTGCCGGAGAAGAGAGGGCCCACCCATGCTTTATTCCATTTCTAGTGCATAAAGGTAAAGGCGTCAGGCTCCGGTGGCGTTTTTTTTAAGTTCCTTTTGCGCAGGCGGTCTTCGGCCGCGCTTAGGGATTAAACCCTTACTAAGTAGAATTCTGCTTTCTGTGTTGCCGGAGGAGAGGGGCGGTGGGTGGCCGTAAAGAAAAGCCACAAAAGCAAATTATTTATTGAAAAAAAAAACGGTCTTAGTATATTCATCAAAAAACCTACAAATTTGACTCAATAACGAGCCGCATGTGAGGGCAATAAGAGTCCAGTATGAATAATTTGTGCCTATAAATACTTGCTGGGAAGACGTAGATCCGTATGCCGTTATGTTCGTTCACTTCAACGATTACAACGAAATGAAGTTTGAACAACGTGTCGCATAGGTGTATACTGAACTGACAAGCGACCAAGTATGCATACAAGTCTGATTGTTTATATTCTGCTTAACACACTCAAGCAATTGTCAAATATTGATATGAGAAAAATTAAACGTCATTACTTGGCACACTGTATATACTGTGATAAAATAAATAAAAAAGTTTGATTCAAAACTCGAGAATTCAAAGACGCTATCCATGCAATACACACACATTTCGAAATTTGCACATGTTATTTAATAAGGCTGGAAGAAAATTTCAAATTTTTTTCAAATTTTTTGTTGCTTCAGAACGATGTTTTGCAAAAGCTTTTGTAACATAAATATTAATAAAAAGGAAAAAAATAAAAATTTGCTTTAAAAGCAGATGTTAATAGAAACTTTGACATACGAGGAATAGCTCTGAAAATTTCATCCAATTCGACTAAATAGATTATGAATCGAAGAAAAAATACCATAAAAATCGCTTATGCCATAACTTGCAAAATATGGGTGCATTGGAAAACGTCAAAATACAAAGCATTCTTCTTCTTTTTTGGCGCTGTAACCGCCTAAGCGATTTTGGCCGAGTTCAGCAAAGCACGCCAGTCGTTTCTCCTCTGTGCCAACTGACGCCAATTGGAAATGCCAAGTGAAGCAAAGTCCTTCTCCACCTGCTCTTTCCATCTCAGTGGGGGACTTTCTTTCTCTGCTACCACGAGCGGGTTCCGAGTTGAATACTTTCAGAGCTGGAGCGTCGGTGTCCATTCGAACGATATGGCCAAGCCAGCGGAGCCGCTGTATTTTAATTCGCTGCACTATGTCCGTGTCGTTGTAAAGCTCATACAGCTCATCGTTCCATCGTCTGCGGTACTCGGCGTCGCCAACGCGTAAAGGCCCTTAAAAATTCCACAAAATCTTTCTCTTAAACACTCCAAGCGCCGCCTCATCGAATGTTGTCATCGTCCATGCTTATGCGCCATATACCAGCATGGGCATGATGAGCGACTTATAGAGCGTAGTTTTCGTACGTCGAGAGAGGACTTTACTCCGGAATTGCCTACTCAGTCCAAAGCAGCCCTTGTTGGCAAGAGTGATTCTGCGCTGGATTTCAATGCTGACATTATTATCGGGGTTAATGCTGGTTCCCAAGTAAACGAAATTCTCTACTTTCTCAAAATAATCGACTGCGGGCTCGGGTTCTTCTTCACAACTTTCCGTGCTGCTACCATTCAGTAGGGTGGAAAAGTGTTTCCTCCATAATTTAAGTACGTTCTGAAAATCGGTAGCTAGGTCGCCATTGTTGTTCTTACAGGAGTACGCCCTGGTCTTGAAAACTTCCGTAGGTCGCCTAACTCTCTGGTAAAATTTTCGGGCATTCTTCCTGTAGGCCAGCATTTCAAGCTCTTCGCACTCACGTATTTCGGCCTCTCTCTTATTGCGGCAAATACGTCTCGCTTCCCTCTTCAGATCCCTATAGCGGTCCCATATAGCGCGTGTTGGGCCCGATGGCAGCGTGGCCCTGTAGGCGGCATCTTTTTTATCTGCAGCTTCCTTACCCTCCTCATCGTACCAGTTGTTCTTTCGGGCTCGCTGAAACTAAACCGACTACTTCTTCGGCGGCAGTACTTAATGAACGGGAAATGTGGTCCCACTGCTCGCATATGTCGGTTTGTTGAAGAGTGTTCTCTGAGAGCAGGTGTGAGAGTCGAGTAGCGAAAGCGCTGGCTGTCTGTTGTGATTGCAACTTTTCGACGTTACGCTTTTCTTGCATATTTGGGCGCACATTTTTTGCTGCACAGAGGCGGGTGCGTATCTTGGCTGCAACAAGTTAGTGGTCCGAGTCGATATTTGGGCCTCGGTGTGTACGTACGTCTAAAACACTGTGCCTTCCGTCTATCACTACATGATCGATTTGGTTTCTCGTTTTTCGATCCGGAGACAGCCAGGTAGCTTGATGGATCTTTTTATGCTTGAACCTAGTACTGCATACTACCATGTTTCGGGCCCCGGCGAAGTCGATCAGCCTCAATCCGTTGTCGGACGTTTCGTCGTGGAGGCTGAATTTTCCGACGG
>NW_016158364.1:20371-22612 GCF_001687245.7 Rhagoletis zephyria | reverse complement strand
GGGATGACGGAAAGTCACCCGAAAACCAATATGATTAAATTATTCAATAAGTGATTCCGAGAATTTCCGTTCTATTTCTATGGAATAAATACTGAGAGTGATATACTAAAATCGCTATAACTCCCAGGAGGGCAGGTATGGGCAGCTGATTTTTTCACAGTTCGTTGAAAACAAATTATGTAACATTTCTGTAGTGGTTTGGAACTGGGACTCTCTGGGACTTTTTAGATATTGCTTACCTAACCCAAATTTAAAGGAAAAATGGACCTTTAGTCGGGTTTTCGCTCTAAAAAAGGTGCATATGAAAATGTCTCAAACAACATTCCTTTTTTTTACAGAAGATACTTGTCCGAAGGCAGATTTTTTTTCCGAATCAAAATATCTGTCACCAAAATCAAATGAGATCATTTTGAATACAGCCCTGAAATCCCCTCTTTTCGTGAAAATTTTGTATATTTGACTTCTAAAATCAATTAAAAATCAACGGGCCAACATAAAAATAAGCTTTATGTGTTTTTTGTTTACTTGGAATGTCTGTGACAAAATTGCATCATTAAAAACACTGAAAAAAATAATCGGAAAAAAGTTACTTTTCCACTAGCCGCAACACAGAGCGACGGTGGTTCCAAAGATCCCTTCCTTGCCCACCCCTGCCATTGAAGTCGCCAAGCACGATTTTGATATCATGACGAGGGCAGCGCTCGTACGTGCGCTCCAAGTGCTCATAGAAGAGATCCTTGGAAGCCTCATCCTTCTCTTCCGTCGGGGCATGGGCGCAGATGGGCGAGATGTTGAAGAATCTCGCTTTGATGCGGATTATGGCTAGACGCTTGTCCACCGGGGTGAACGACAGTACTCGGCCATTCCCACGACAGCCGGTTCTACGCACCGAAATGACTTGGGTTTTACCCGACCAAGGGCTGTTGTTTCGGCGATCTAACCCCGTTTAGGGCTACATGCGCTACGTTTTCTTCTACTANAGAAGTTGAACAACTACATTCGCTACGTTTTCTCCTACTGAGGGCCGGCATCGAGTCAAACCCAGGGCCAGAAACCTGCCAGAGACGACTACACCACAACTCCACCTCTGTGCAATGCTTGCGAGGGGTGGAGTCACCTCAGAGTCTGCTCAGGACTACGGACACATCGGCAGTGGACCACGTCTTTTGTGGCCCCCTGCTGCTCTAACAGAGCAGCCTCCACGGCTAACCCCAGCCCACCTGAGCAGTCCCACACAAACACCACAGCACAACATAATAACTCAACACAATAACACAATAGACCACACCACAACGGGTACAGACCACAGAACACACACAACCGCACCACCACTCGCAAGCCGCCGCCAACAACTCCTGGTTCGNCGAGTGACCAGAAGGCTGCACAAACTGCCAACAACCTGTGCCCCCCGACGGAATATGCATGCTGATGCTGAAAAATTTGGGTCCTGCGGGGGTAGCGTACCTAACGGAGGTCCTCAATTTGTCTATGGCCACTCTCATCATCCCAGACTTCTGGAAGTTCNCCACACCACAACGGGTACAGACCACAGAACACACACAACCGCACCACCACTCGCAAGCCGCCGCCAACAACTCCTGGTTCGTCCTACAATCTGCACGGTATGTCAGACCACGATATTCCGTAATGTGACATCAGTCAAGTGCAGCACCTGGATTGCNATTTCACAAACCACTTGACCCCAGCGAAGCATCAGCATGGTTTCCGTAAAGTGCACAGTACAACAACTGCACTTAACGCCATAAACACTCAGATAACTCGTGGCCTTAACCGTAAACGTCCCTGTGAGAGAACGATTCTAGTAGCATTGGACCTGTCAAAGGCGTTTGACACGGTCTGCCATTCCACGCTACTAGACGATATAGAGGCTTCCTCCCACAGAGGCTCAGCGGTGGNCGTCTCCCGAACAACATGAAGCTCCTTCAATTTAACTGTAACGGGCTTCAGACCAAGATCGAGGAGATAACCGTGTTCATGGGAAGGCAACTTTCAACTTTGTTGAATTGCGCCGGGTACAACGTGCACCGTCGAGATCGCGAGCGAGATAATGGTGGTGGCTTAGCGTTCATCACGCACCACACCCTGCAGTATCGTCTAATCGAAGCAGACATCGACCGCAGGGATACCACCCTAGAATGTCAGGGCTTTGCTATCCGGTCAGGCGATGTTGAGCTCCAAATATTTAACGTTTATATACCCCCTGTCACCTGCTGCCCGGCA
>NW_016158364.1:0-20346 GCF_001687245.7 Rhagoletis zephyria | reverse complement strand
TGCTGCAGCTCGCCAGACATAACAATAGTCAGCGCTGGCCTGATAAACAGCATATCATGGCGACCTATGCTGACTTTGGCGTCAGACCATCTGCCCATTGTCATCTTGATCGATAAACTAACTGCTTTGCTCTCCCCACACCAACCGACGTCCACCTTGGTGAATNCGATTCGACATTCTGCACAATGAATGACGACGCACCCACCAGGATTATGGACAGTTGCTGCAGCTCGCCAGACATAACAATAGTCAGCGCTGGCCTGATAAACAGCATATCATGGCGACCTATGCTGACTTTGGCGTCAGACCATCTGCCCATTGTCATCTTGATCGATAAACTAACTGCTTTGCTCTCCCCACACCAACCGACGTCCACCTTGGTGAATGTAAGTTCCGCAGGGCTGTCACCGCTGCTGCAGCTCGCTTCGTACCGGCAGGATGTATCACCGACCCACGAACAAATTTCCCTGCTGAAGCGGCTGTTCTAGCCGATGAGCGTGATAGCCTTCGTGAGGCCGATCCCGGAGATTCGGCAACTAGTAAACGTACATAAGCGGAAGAAGTGGGAAGAGCATCTGAAGACCTGTAACTTCACTTCTGGTGTGAGTAAGCTTTGGTCAACCGTGAGGTCACTGTCCAATCCGCCGAAGCACGACGACAGAGTCGAAATTTCTTTCGGTGACTATGCTTCGTCGGACCCGGAGTGATGCGCGAGCTATTTTAGCCGGCAGTTCATACTACATCCTCCGGTGGACAAAGCCAAGCGTCGAGTGACCAGAAGGCTGCACAAACTGCCAACAACCTGTGCCCCCCGACGGAATATGCATGCTGATGCTGAAAAATTTGGGTCCTGCGGGGGTAGCGTACCTAACGGAGGTCCTCAATTTGTCTATGGCCACTCTCATCATCCCAGACTTCTGGAAGTTCGGGAGAGTGGTCCCACTGCTCAAACCGGGGAAACCTGCCAACAGAGGAGATTCTTATCGGCCGATAACACTCCTTTCCCCGGTAGCGAAGACACTCGAGGCCCTGCTCCCATATTTCACAAACCACTTGACCCCAGCGAAGCATCAGCATGGTTTCCGTAAAGTGCACAGTACAACAACTGCACTTAACGCCATAAACACTCAGATAACTCGTGGCCTTAACCGTAAACGTCCCTGTGAGAGAACGATTCTAGTAGCATTGGACCTGTCAAAGGCGTTTGACACGGTCTGCCATTCCACGCTACTAGACGATATAGAGGCTTCCTCCCACAGAGGCTCAGCGGTGGTGAGTGGTCGACACTCGTCGGTAATATTTAGAGACAAATCGAGCAAACTTAGAAAAATAAAACAGGGGGTTCCACAGGGTAGTGTCCTTTCCCCGCTACTGTTTAACTTTTACATTTCAAAGCTCCCTCAACCACGAGAGGGAGTCTCGATTGCCTCTTACGCCGACGATTGCTGACCTGTGTTCGAAAGTAAACGGGTATCTCTGAACTTTCTCGCTTCTTCACTGCAAAGTGTCTAGCCCTCTCCCCTACGAAAATCCTCTGCGACCCTGTGCACAACCTGGACGAAGGAGGTCAGGCTACCGCTAGGAATGCACGTTGGTGACACACCAATTCCGACGGTGAATAATCCTAAAATACTCGGAGTAACATTCGACAGCCTGCTCTCCTTCTCTGCGCTCGCAACCGCTGTTGTCAATAAAGTATNGAGACAGGCCCTGAACGGCATTCACAGGGATGCAGTCTCGAGTTATGTAGACTCAAGACCTGTGAATGCCGTTCTAGGCACACAAACCCCGGGAATTGACGCGACGGAGCTCCATCTGCCTCGGGAGACCAGAACAACAATAGCCCAACTTCGCTCTGGCTACTGCAGCAGGCTAAACTCCTACCTGAGTAGGCTAAATGCGGATGTGCCGAACGAATGTCCGGTATGCGGAGAGACCCCTCACGACTCGAAACATCTCTTCGCATGCCCAGAAAACCCCACAACCCTAACGGCGTCGTCCCTGTGGACCGACCCCATACAGGCTGCACGCTTCTTGGGGCTGCCCTTAGTGGAACTAGACGACACCGACTGAGATATCAGCCGATCTGGGTGGGGTTGTTGTAGCCGTTGCAACAACAACAACAACAATAGTACTCGGCGACGGAATCTCTCCCATCACAAATCCAACTCCGAATTTGCGCTCCTTTGCATGGCAGCTGTAGTAGACGTCGCAAGGCCCCAGACAGTGCTTGCCTTGCCCCGTCCAACGCATTTCTTAGATGGCGGTGATGTCAGCTTTTGTCCTTACGAGGACATCAACCAGCCGGGCAGAGGCACCTTCCCCATTAAGGGTCCGGACATTCCAGGTGCATGCCCTCAAATCGTAGTCCTTTAAACGTTTGCCGTGGTCGTCATCATAAGAGAGGGGTCTCATCCGAGGCTTTGCATTGCTTCTTCACTGGAAGTGGTTTTTACGAGGCGGGTCCCAAACCCAGCGCACAACCCATTGCTGGGACGGGGATGGTTTCTCAACCAAATACACGTTTATATAGCGAGCCGCTTGCTCCACGCAGACACCCGCTTGCAGCCGCACTTACTGGTGAATAGACGCTGCAGACTTCAGTGAGCGCTTAAACCGAATAAGTCGGAGTGGCCCCACCGAAGCTCCCTCTCTTTTTGCCGTGACCCAAGGCTCCACTCGGATTGGTTACCGCATCGCGCACATGGGTTGCTCACGTTGCCCAGAGTGCGTGAACGAGGACGCAAGAGTCGGGATTGAGTATAGCCATGCAACTGTAACTGCATACCCAGCGCAACTCCAATACAAAGCATTCGCCTTTTTTATTTCTACACCTCAGCAGATTGTAATGCCGTATGTGCGCAACCACGTTTAGATGCTAATTTTAAGCTCGGTTGCACAAGTTAGATCTTTTCTTCCAGTGCGATTTAGAAATAAAAGAGGCTGATGCTTTGTATTTTGACTTTTTCGAATGTACCCTTTATATTTTTTCGAACTACCATATTTAAATTAAAAATAAAAAAACTTTAATTTTACTGATCGATTTCACGAATTTTGGCACCAATGCAAGGCTTTCAGGGCCTCTGATTAAGAATCTGAAGTCAGATTTCAAAAATTGAAAATAGCGCATCCAATACGGCGAGCACAAAAATGAAGAAATCAGTAAACTTTATTGAAACAGGGTATTTTGTGGTTTTTAGGATCGCTGATTACGAATTTCGAATCTAAATTTTGAATTTTGAAATGGCAATTGATTTGGACAGACATAGAAGAAAGTGTGTATAGTTAAAGTAGAAAACATTTTATTGTGAATCAAATTTTATTTTTATAATCTTCACATGAAAAAGCAGGAAACAAAAAGTGGTTTGAATAGTCAAACAAAGGGCAACACGCAAAAAGTGATGGGAATGAAACCAATTGCATTCATTAAAAGAGGTCAAAATATGAATAATACCAAAGCATTTGTTAAAGTCGGTTCCCATTTCTTTTTTATATCGATTTAAAGACGTGTATTTAGGGTTCAAAAATAAACAAGTACATACCATGATTTTTTTTTTTTTTGTTTTGCTCACAACTTTCAAACGTACATACATATATGTATATACTTGCATATATATACATATAATAAAAATAATAAACTCCTCTCGTCCCCACCCCTTACCGCCCGTTAATTTTGGAACATGTGTTTTTATTTTTTTTGTTTCAAGAACTTACACCTGAAAGCACGAAATTACTAATCGAGATAAAAACGAAATGACAAAAAAGAATTGGAATGAAATGGTGTGGTGTAGTGGTAACCAGTGCGCGCCCGTAGTGCCTGGGTTCAAGCCCTGGTCAAAGCAACATCGCAAAAAAATATAGAAAAAAGGGTTTTTCTTAACAGCGGCCGACTGTAGGTCCCTCCCCTTTGTGTGACACCATCAAGGCGCACGCCACAAATCGGAGGAGAAGCTCGGCCAAACGTCAACATATGTGTAAGCGCAATCTATTACACTGGTCTACAAATTTCAACTTTTTTTCTGCGAATAAGACGGGACCTGGTGTTTCTGAACGGATTTTTCGTGCTGAACACGAATCCGGGGTCAAAAATGTCCCATCACGTCACGTTTTCGAGAAAAAAGGGGTTGAAACCCCTAAAAACAGCGTTTTTGGCCATTTTCGAAAAATTATAGAGCTGAACCCTGACGTGGTACAAATTTTGCATATATCAGAAATTAAAGGCTAAACCGTGCCCTTTCGAATGAGCCCTATGCCGAATTGATCGCGTGCACCCTTAAAGCAGGGGGTGTATTTGTGTTTAGGGGTGCAGGAAAAATTGATCACAGAAAGAATTTAATCTTAAACGATCATAGAAAATTAATAATGCCAAGGTTTTAACTATATTAAAAGTCGCTGATTACGAATCTGCAGTTAGATTTTAAAAATTTAAGATGACGGGTCGAATATGGTGGATATAAAAATTGGACTCCTAGACACAAATACACCCCCTGATCTAAGGGTGCATGCGATTAATTCGGCATAGGGCTCATTCGAAAGGGCACGATTTAGCCTTTAATTTCTGACATATACAAAGTTTGTAGCACGTCAGGGTTCAGCTCTACAATTTTTCAAAAATGGCCAAAAACGCTGTTTTTAGGGGTTTCAACCCCTTTTTTCTCGAAAACGTGACGTGATGGGAAGTTTTGGACCCCAGATTCGTGTTCAGCACGAAAAATCCGTTCGGAAACACCAGGTCCCGTCTTATTCGCAAAACCCTTGTAGACCAGTGTTATTATTATTTAATCAAATGCTGGTGGTCCGATTCCCAGCAATCCAACTTTTTGATATTTGTTGCACTGTGTAACGAAGATTGGGAATATAAATGGAGGTAGTACTTCTTGCGGAAGTTGTTTTTGCTCTTTTGCAAGGCTTACGCTATTTTTATTTTTTATATTTACAGTGACGAGCAAAACTGTAACATGGTGTAACACTTTTTTTTCAGCCACCGCTAAATTTCCAAGTTCTAACGACTTTCATCCTTTTCTTGTATATTCTTGTTGGTACATCCCTACTCCCTCTCTCATAACGATTTGAAGTCAATACAACAACAATAAAAAAAAAACAGTTGACAAAAATGTAAATTAAGGCAGATGTTACAGTTTTGCACTCACTCTCAGTTTTGCATTTGACAGTTATCTCTTACTTAGTTGGAAGTCAGATGACTTTTTTCTATATTGTAATTTATTGAAGGAGTGCTCACCAGTAAATAACATAGTTAATCAGGAACCATAAATGTAAATAATAGATTTACTGCGGCAAGGCGGGACCGCACGAAAAGTGGCAAACAATTTTGGAATTTGCTACTTAAAAATGTTAAGACTGAGGAAAAATATAGCCTAAAGTGTTCCCAAGGACAAAGGAAGTCTGCAGCAAGTAGCGATGCAGCCACTATTACAGAAGCGCTTAAGGTGTTAAACTTTAATACAAATCAATAGACAGCGAGGCGAAGAATTGCCAAATTGAGAGCAAAGGCATCATAAAGAAGAAAAAAGCAAATTTGATCATAATATGTGTGCGCGTGTGGCAGCATTTCGCTGCATCGCATGAAAACCGTACCGTTGTCTATTGGGATATGTTAAGGCCGTTCAGAATGCAATAAAAAACATATTTTTAAGTTTCAATTGAAGGTTATTTGGTCTGACAATACTAAATTAATCGCTTTAAATCAAATGGCCGGGCATGGTATTGGTTCAAAGACCCAAATTAAGCCTAAGCGCATCATGTAAGGCAAACTGTGAATCACAGTAGTCGGTCAATAATAGTTTGGGGTTGTATTTCAAAAATATTGTTGGTCCGTTAGTACGCATTATGCGTAAAGAACAGTATCGGTTTATATTTCAACAAACTTTGCAAGATGTAGTCGAAAAATGAGAGTTTCTGCTGAAAAATCAGCCAAAACACACTGCATGTGTTCACAAAGCCTGGATACAAAAGCAAAAATTTGCTAATTTGAAATGACCTCCACAATCCGCGGACATGAATCTCATCGAGAATTTGCGAAATCTACTAAAAGCACAGCTTAATAAGTATCAAAGTCCGTAAAATCGAGTACATGAGCTGTGAAAGCAAACTAAGGATATACCTCCAGAATTTTTACAAAGATACAAATAAGGTATGCCACATCGCATCCAGGAAATGAAACAAGCAAAAGAGTACTGAACATTGTGTTAGTAGTTTTTTTTTTCATGAAAATTGTTAAAAAGTTCTTAAAAATATGTGAGTGTAAAACTGTAACAACTGCCTTAATTTACATTTTTGTCTGCTGGTTTTTTTTATTGTTGTTATATTGACTTCAAATCATTATGAGAGAGGGAGTAGGGATGTACCAACAAGAATATACAACAAAAGTATGAAAATCGATAGAACTTGGAAAGATAGCGATGGCTGAAGTAAAACAGTGTTACACCATGTTACAGTTTTGCCCGTCACTGTATATAAGTGTTTTACCACCATTGATTCATTTTTCTCAAGTGCTTAAAGAGTTATAAGTAAAAAACGATAATGTTTGAAAACTCAATGTTAGCGATACTTCTAGATGGATTTCAAAAATTTTCAACACAGTATTTAAGAAGGTCAGGCGCAATGTGTATATCAAATTTGGTACAGATAGTAGGGGAGCCTACGGTGCTAAATCGGGTTTTACTCGGGCGTCATTTTGACTTATTAGATTTTGAAGATTATATGAGGGGAAGGAAAAAAGGTTATGCGATGTTTTTCCTTCCAGCGGTGAGTGGAGGATCTACAGGCTTCCAAAAATGTAAAAAAAAACAGTTACATGGATTTACTCGAACGCGTCAGATATTGATAATGAATAAATCAAACGTGTTTCGGATGACGGAGGGTTTGCATGGTGGGGGTGGGCGTACGGAAGGGCCAAAAATGGGTGACAAAAAATTTACTCGAGCGCGTCAGATATGCATAAGGGATGTTAAATGGGCCCGAATGAACCTCCCATTTAATAATCTGTCGATTTAGATGTGACGCAAGCTCGTGGCGTCTTCTTGAAGATGCAAAATAATCGTCATTTGGATTTACTCGAGCGAGTCAGATTTTCCATAATCTGACGATTATCTGGTGCGGTTTACTTAATACGACGGCTTAAAAAAATAATTTCGTTTCTAAGATGCACAGTCAACCAAACATATATTATTGTAAACACTTATTATTTTATCCGTACACACTATCATCATACAGCAAGTCCGGTTCGACTTGAACGTCAATTTCTTCCACATTTTTCTCACCTGTAACAAGAAGTAATTGACAATATTTTTTTACATATTAAATGAAAAGTGAGTTATAGAATTTACAAGGTATTATACATGAATCCCCTAGGATAGTCTAACAACTTTTTTGACAAGAATTTGATCCACAAAACACACAAAAACCATATCCACTCAATGAATCACAAAATTTTGTTAAAAAAATTTTAAAGGTTATATTTCATCACCAGTGCTTTGATCGCCCATGATTGCGTGACGGCGGACGGAAAGGAGTCCATTGACACTATATAAAGAGTGAGCAAGAAGGGAGCGGAGTTCCAAAATTTTTTATGTACATATAAGTAAACTTAATTTGTTGAATTCAAAATTATCTGAAAAAATGCCTCTTACATACAAATTCTTATGTCTAGTAGTGACTTTAGCTAAGAAATGGCTAAAATTCACATACATAAGTTAAAAAAGTAATTTTTAACTGATATTTGTTGAGCTAAAAGTTACATCATGTGCTAGTAATTTTTCCTAATAATATTTTAATCTAATACTCCTTCGGTTTACGATTATTTCAATCCTAATTCAAACTATTTTGAAACTGGGATCGTAGACGCACTTAATTACATATGTAATTTCATCGCTCAGCTCAAATTTAGATAAAGGTTTTGACTCGCAAATATATATGTATACAATACAGCGGAGCAACAGACGAGCCTTTAGAGTTTGTTTGGGTTAATTCTCACATTTCACTCGCAACTAGTATCATTTGCGAGCATTTGGTCCGCTGGACATATTTACAGGTCTATTCTGCGTTGGTAACAAAAATTTTGTTACCGGTTAGTAAAGTTACTGTCAATTTTTAAACCCTTTTCGTATTCTCCACACTCTTGTAACCGGTAAATTTTGTTACCATCTCATGAGCAGGTAACAAAATATTGCCCCGTGAAATATGCAACACCAGAATTTCAACAAAACTCCATAGCTGAATTGCTGAATAAATTAAAACGTTACCAAGGTAAATAGAATTGTGGTTGCAAAAAGTGGTGACAATTGTTGGTAACAAAATTAGCTTGTTACAAAATGTTCGGTTACAAGCAGAATAGGCCTGTTACAGTCATATGATTGTGACAAACAATATGAACCGAAAACAGCAAACAAATCAAAAAATAAAAACTTTCGTAGAAAAATCTGTAGTAGTTTTAAAAAGCAGCAAGTTCACGCGCTAATCTTTTTTGAAGATTTCCGTTACTCCGGCATGTGGAAATCGTCAGATTATATACTTTCCATTATCCCTCAGCTGTTTGCTTCATAATAAAAAAAAATTTACCGCGCTCGAGAATGTGAAGGTAACGTTTTTTTTTTGCAAGCTTGCGACCCTCCCAATTCCTAGCGTCACGCTCAAATCGTCAGATTACACAGAACAATTTTGTAACCTAAAATGCTAAAACTGTTTTTGATAGACTTTTTCATGCTGATTACGAATCCGTAAGTAAAGAGTTTCCATCATTCGTGCACCTTGACTTGATGATCACTGATAGTAATTTATTGAACAATAACAAAATACTGGAGTATTGTGCTATTGAAAGAAAGAAAATTATGCCAAAATCCGTTTATTCTTTTTAGTAAAGGACTATAAGTGATCTTAGGGTCAAGGTCTAGGGATGGTATTTTCAGGGATTGTAGTTGAAAGTTCAAGCTTCAATTTAAGCATAAGTGGAAAATTCTGCATTTTGTTTAATTGCGGTAGGTACTCACACTTCGCTAAAATCAGTTTTTGCTATTCAACAAATGACTATAAGTGACGATCAAGTCAAAGTGAGCGAATGGTATTTTCAGGGATAGTAGTCGAGAGTTCTAGCTTTAATTTAGGCCGAAGTGTAAGGTTCTATCACCTTTTGTTTTTTGTGCTAGAGCTTCTCAAATATTGCAAAAAACGCGATTTTTGATACCTTGTCCATGTTTTTCTCAAAATCTGGACGTGATGGAAACTTTTTACTTACGGATTCGTAATCAGCATGAAAAAGTCTATAAAAACAGCTTTAACATTTTAGGTTAAAAAATTATTTCCCATTTTTGTTGGCCTGTGTTATTGAAATGCACACTTTTCAGCAAGTAATTAATTAACCCACCATTTTTTAATCTGACGCGCTCGAGTAAATCCACCTATATTTTTTTTTACTATTCTGATCAGCTGTCCTATACGCGTGGCTATACACAGATGGCTTAGATTTGGCAGAGGTACTCAACAGGATGCAGGGTATCCCCCATATGTTAATCTGACGCGTTCGAGTAAATCCCCGAATCTCCTCTTAGTAAGGGAGCCCATTACTAAGATTGGTTATGTGGTTTTCGAGACACAAATATTTGACATAAGAAAATCCAGTTTTCGCGTAAGATCCATTGAAAATATCATTTTTGAGTATACATTAGAGTGGCCTAAATGAACAGAGTTTTGAAAACCAAAGATTTTCGCACGGAAAATTATGAGGTTGGGTATAAAAATAAATCTGCCTTATCCTGAGTTTCAACCGAAAAAAAATTCGCCCGAAAATTTGTCATCCGCCCATAGTAAAACCATGGAAACCAAAAGTGAAAAGTGAACCGGTTCGGGGAAAATGAAACTCATGATAAGGCTGAATATGAAATTATTTTTGAAGCTTTCAGATAACTCTTAGGAGTTCGGGGTTGGACCGAAAAGTGACGAAATTGAAGCCAGTTTTTATGAATTTTCATATTTTATAATTTTAAGATGGCGAAGTTTTGTTGTGTGCCTTTTTATCGAAAATTTCATCGAATAACTTTTCAATTAAATTTCAAATCGGTTGAAACAACGCAGCATCATAAAATTGCCAAGGCCTAAGAAGTACGGAAAAACACACATCACTAATTTCAACCAAGCGGCAGTCCTATAATCCGATGTTAATGAAAAGTCAAAAGTGCAACAAAGAGCGTGAACTGCATTTTTTTTACAAAAATTAAAGTGAACTAAGACAGAAATTTACAAAACAAAGTGAGTTTTAATCGGTAAAATGGCTTCAACTTCGGCAAGCTCATCCAGGAAACAGTTCCGACCCGATGACTATAAAATTTTTTTAGTTGGAAAATGTGAAAGTGAACTCCAAGGCGCAAAGTTGCGGAGCATGAAACAAGTTCTGCAATTATTTTTTTACAAAACGCGAGTGAAATAAAATTCGGTGAAAGTCGGTGTAAAAAATACAATTGATGATGCCATTGATTTTTATCAAAAAGCAAACATTAATACGATGACCGCAACCAACTGTGTGAAACAATTTTAATGCCGCCACCTGCTAGAATTTTTCTATAACGAAAAAAGTTATACCCCTTTTTTTATTTAGAAATCAAAAAATATTTAGACTTCTTAAAAACCTCCAAGTACGCCATGTATTTTATATGGGGAAAAAAACTAATTTCATAGAAGAGGTATAGAATTCTTGAAAATCAATATTTATCCATCGGAAAACTCTGTTTCTCTTTAGGAGATTCCCAATAATACCCAGTTGTTTATTTAATAATTTTTGAATGGTAATAGTTACCAGTTTTATAGGTCCTCCAGAGACCCTTGATATAAAATGCAATCGGGGACCAATAAAGAATCGTTAGTTTTAAAACATGGTTAAATCAACAATTGGATATTATTATTGGAAGTCTCCTGAGGAGAAATGGAGTTGTTCGATCAAAAAATATTGATTTTCAAGAACTCTATACCGTTTCTTCGAAAACTTGTTTTTTTCAGAATAAGATACCTGGAAAAAAATTGAGCGCTTTGAGCACTCTCTAAATATTTTTTGATTTCAGCATAAAAAATAGGGGTACATATATTTTTTTCGGTATTTAACAATCCTAGGGGGTGGCGGCATTGAAATTCTGACTTTACTTTATTTTGGGCCACCCTAACGTACATACATATTCATATATAACGCCTCATGAGAAAACGACCCTATAAACATTTAGGCGAACGTCAATATCCAATATGCATATCGAACTGAGAACGAATTATGGTTAACCAACCCTGGTTTTCCCACGTTCAGAGTAAATTTGAAACACACTAGAAATGGGTTCGCAAAAAAAATTAAACCATAGTAAAAAGAGAGAAAGTGAAATCCAGCTCATTCTCAAAGGAAAATATAAGACAATTGCTCTCTCACAATAAAATTTCAATTCGATAATGGGCTGGATTTCGAATTCATAACGAAGGGAAAATACATTGGATAACGAAGGTGCCGTTTTGCTGGAGAATGGTTTAGTTCTTGAATCGAATACTAATACATTGCACATTCGTTATAGAAAGTAAGACTAGAAAAAAGATTGGTTTTCCAATCATTTTCGAATTGCTAACCAAACCCAATGTTCATTGGAAAAAACTGGTTTTTTTAATTTTACTCTTTTGAAAGTTGAATAGTGATGTGTTTTCTTAACCGATTTAATACTTCAAAAGCTTGANAACCGATTTAATACTTCAAAAGCTTGCTGGAAAGGTAATTTTACGTACATTTTAAATAAAACATAATGTAGAATTTTTCTAATATATACATAGTTAAAAAAAGAAATGCAAAATCAAAGGAATTGGTGTAATTTCGACATTTTTGGTCGAAAAAGCTCAATCCGGAACCCCTAGGAGCCACCTGAAAGCTTTTTAACCAATTACGTATTTATTTATATCTCCAACCTCACATTATTCTGTGCGAAAACTATTGGATTCATGCATTTAAAATTGTTCATACAACATAAAGGCCACTCTAGTAACATAAATTTAAAAACTATCCAATGTCCGCTTACTTCGCGGTGCCTAATAAGAACTTTTGCGATTGATATACCTACGATGGTCTTTCCTTGTTAATTCGCAACTTTTACAATTCATGGTAATATTTATGAACTGATTTCTAGGTAGATGCAAGATCGCATGACAAACTTAACCACATCTTTCATTTAGACATCTGAAAACTAAGTTCGTACAACTTAAACATAGAGCCAAAGCAGACCAACCAAACGGGGTTTCTATACATTTCGGCTGCAGCGCCATCCATCGGGTCCATTTTCTGAAAAACCATTGCTCACCATAAAATAAATACCTGTTATGAAATATATTTTCTTATATATTCAAAATAATTTTTCATACAGGTACATAGCTCACATTTAAAATTTGAACGAAATCGCTTAATAAATATGATTTTTATAAATAGCTCTACTCCAGTTCCACCTAGCGAGCTTTCTAGTAGCATGTAATAGGACTATATAAAAAATGTACACGAAAAAAACTGGTCACAGTTAAAACGTTCTAAAACATAAATATATTAATGGAATTCAACGATATTTACATATATTTACATCTAAACTTAGTTTTATTGAAATTCGTTAATAAAGAGTTAATTCTCCTTGTAATAAGCAAACGATCGCAATTTTGACTTTATGTCCTTCATTAGCCCTTGCACAGAAGTTTCAGTGATTTCCTTGGAAACCAGCTGCCATTTATTTTTGAATTGTTGTGCGTTTTTTACAGCTTTGTGGGTCTTAAGAAGTTTGGATTTCATAACGGCCCAGTAGGTTTCGATCGGCCGATGCTCTGGACAATTAGGTGGATTCACCTCTTTTGCTACAAAATACACTTTGTTTCTATGTTACCATCCTAAAGCCATTTTTCCGTAATGACATATCGCGAGATCAGGCCAAAAAAGCACTGGATCTTTATGAAGCCGTATAAGAGGTAAAAGTCGCTTTTGCAGACACTCCTTAACATAAATTTCTTGGTTAATTGTACCAGTGCTTACAAAAGGATCACTTTTGAAGCCGCATTGGCAAATTGCCTGCCAAATGAGAAACTTTTTGGGAAATTTGTCAAACTTTTTGTTTTTATATTTATCTGCAACATTGCCTCTTTTATTTGCAGTGTGAAATTCGCGGCCCCGGATTTGTTTAAAATCGGCTTTTACGTACGATTCGTCATCCATAACAATACAGCCAAATTTTTGTATGAGACTGTCGTACAATTTCCGAGCACGTTGTTTCGCCAACAAATTTTGCTTACCGTTGCGATTAGGTGCTGCATTCACTTTGTAAGAACGTAGTCCTGCTGTTTTGCATACTTTTTGTATATACGAAGACGACATGTTTAATTTTTTGCCGACATCTCTTACCGAAAGTCCAGGATTTTTCTTAAAAGCAGATAACACTTCCTTTGCCTTAATTTCGCAAGCAAATCCTTTTTTTCTGCCACTACCAGGGTTCCTTTTTAAAGATAAACATTCATTGTATTTTTTAAGCACATAAGTAACGGTAGACTTTGGAAATTTTAGCTTTTTTGCGATGTCGTTATGGAACATGCTGGGATTTTCCAGCTTTTTGCGCAATATTAACTCGCGATCGATTTCTTTCTTGGTCCTCGTTTCTACACTGATTTTTGTTACTAAAAAGAAATGATGCAGTAAGGTGGAAAAAGCTTCCAGCTTTTTAAGTGTCTACCGATTTTTATTTTAATGTTATGATTAACCGAGCTATGATTGGTTATGTGCGACCAGTTTTTTTCGTGTACATTCTTTATGTAAGGTATATCTAACCTCCGACAATTTGACGGAACTCTATTCAGTGGTTTTTGAGTTTAGTCCGAACACCGAAAACGGCTATCATTTTATGCAAATAGGTATGTAGATAGGACAGTCTATAACGAAACTCGAAAAATCAAAGCTCTATTCTTTGGGCAAAATTTAAAAAAGTTCTTCAAAACTTTCACATAAATTTTACCTTTTACTAAAAATTAAAAACAAAGTTACAATAGATCAATGGGATTTTGAAATCTTGCAGAAAATGGTTCCCAGTCGAATGATACTTGCGCATTTACGTAAATGTATATCGATGCAGCCTTTCCAATAATTACCACTTTTCGCCATAAGTACGGTATGTAGCTGTGTCGAATTTTAGGACGTTAGCGTAAGCGGTTCCAGAGATAAGCTATATGAGAAGTTCAGTTTGTATGGAAGGTGCCACACCCCCTTTTCTAATGCATTTGCGATATATGCATCAGTGCTAAGTTTCAGTTCCTCGGCGTAATTGGTTTTAGAGATATATTGTTTTTTTACGTTTTAGTCTGTATAAGGATTTTAGGAATATCCCGAGCAAAATACCGAGTAAATTTTTGGTCGGAATATTTATTTTTAATGTGCTGGCATATGTTCCAAATGTGAACCAAGCCGTTTAGTTGTTTAGTGAAATACATTGTACAGAGAACTGTATGAAATTGTAAACTGTGGCGTCTCAGATTGGCAGCAGCAACAAAAAATTTTAATTTTTTTAGCGAAAAACCTTCCACACAGAAGTTCCAAAAAAGTGCGATTGGTTATGCTTGAACACACTTAATTCAATGTCAGCAAAATTAAGTTTGTGGTTATTCAAGGCGAAATTTTGAGGACAGTCAGTTGTTAACTCTAAATAAAAACAACGACGCACTGGAAAGAGTTAATACATTCAAATACCTAGGAATAATGATCGACGATAAACTAATACAAAGAAAAAAAGGATTGTATATTTTCAATTAGGCCTCCAGCAATATGTACATGGGTGAAAATTGCATTTAATTCCATACATTAGTTTTTGTGTGATGCGCTTACGAATATACAGACAGACAGACCAAAATTATAAAAATTTTAGATTTGCATTCTGCTGATCTAATAAGCCCCCTATTAATTTTTCTTTAACATCTGTTATGCACAGATATCGGCCTGTTGCAATTTTGTTATTCTCAAATACTTTCGTTTGATACCCATGTGACAACATTTAGGTTATCTTATCAATTTAACTGAATTAAGGTTTTCAAATAGGTGGCAAACCACTTCAAAAATATTTTTTTCAGAAGTAGGCTTCTTAATCCTCTTTAGTTTAATGTCCGTATTGTAATATTTCATTTATTTTACAAATTTTGATTGATAAAATTTTTCAGGCAGTTGGCAAATCCCTTAAAAATATTTTCGGCATTAAAATTTCCTAGCCTCTTTAGTTTGATGCCAATATTGCAAAATTGTAATTTATGTTATCAATTAAATAAATTTAAAGTTTTGAAATAGGTGGCAACCTTCCACAAAAATATTTTCTTCAACAATTTTTATTGAGCTCGAGGCCGTTTTTAATGAAAAACTTATTGTGGACAAGCAACAATAATTTGAAAAAATGGTAGAAGTGATAGCTATTTCAGAAATCACCAAATTTCCTCATCAAACTTCTTTCAGTAGGATTCGAACCGACGATCCCACTGACTCAGCAAGTTGCCTACGCACTGTGCTAAGTCCGACTTGTAAATTATCGTTGCTTTTTTCCCACTTTTTAATTTTTGCTAAGCCAAAACAATCAAGCGCAGCTATTCCGCTACGATTTACACTTGATCGTGTGGTTGTTGGTTTTTTTGGTTTTCGTTAATAATTCTATTTTTAGAATGTTTAACTTTTAGGTGTGCTCGTCCTTAAGTTATTTGTTTTTGTTGTTAATGAAAAACGTATTGTGGAAAAGCAACAATAATTTGAAAATAAATAAAATTAAAAACAAACTTTTTAATATACAACGCTGTTATAAATGGACTAAAAAGTAGAAAGTAATATTTCTCAGTCACACAGAATTTGTTTTGATAACTTTTGATTTTGAAATTTTAGCAAAGGTCATTATAAACAATTAATGACATCGAAAACGAAAAACGTGGAGCGCATGCAGTACAAAGCATTCGATTTCATTGATAATATTCAAACTACCTAACATTCTACAGCGAAAGTACAAATTTGAGATCGATTTTAAGCGGTCGTTATTAATGTACCCGCATACATACATATATTACTCTTCAATTTCAAATCAGGCCTATTACATGCGGCCCACGCTTTTCATTTTCAATCTCGTAAATTTTTTATAATGACTTTTGCTAAAATTTCTAAATCAAAAGTTATCANTTTTCATTTTCAATTTCATAGATTGTTTATAATGACTTTTGCTAAAATTTCAAAATCAAAAGTTATCAAAACAAGTTCTATGGGACTGAGAAATATTATTTCTAATTTTAGTCCATTTATAAAAGCGTGGTACATTAAAAAGTTTTTTTTTTTAAATTTATTTTATACTTTTTAGTCTTGTCTGTATAAAATTTTGCAATAGATACTAAAATAATTCAACTTGCAGTGAAAAGGGAACAGAATACTATGCAAGCAAAGTGTTGTTTGCTCACANAGTCATATTGTTTGCCACTCATGTTTATTTATTTATTTTTAAGAATTTTCAATTAAAATACAGTTCATTCTCTGACAAAACTCACATAAACTTAAGTTTAAAACTTTTTAAAAGTCCGCAAAAAAGTGCAACAAATTTTCACCCAAATTTCAAACTTTTTTCTCAGAAGCGGTAGAATTTTTTTGAATACACAGTTTTATAGCCCATTCAATTTTAGTCTAATAATGTGCAAGTTACATGTGGCTAAAAATTACCGTTGATTTTTTAGAATTTTTTTCGCCGAGGATGTTGCGGGTTTCTGCCATATAAAAATAAATTGTGTTTAGTCGTTATATGGAAGCAAATGAGACAAAAAAAATTCTAAAAAATCAACGGTAATCTTTAGCGAGTTGAAACTTGCACATTATTGGACTAAAATTGAATGCGTTATAAAACTGTATACTCAAAAAAATTCTAGAGCTTCTGAGAAAAAAGTTTGAAATTTAAGGGAAAATTTGTTGCACTTTTTTGCGGACTTTTAAAAGGTTTTAAACTTGAGTTTATGTGAGTTTTGTCAAACAATATCGCTTTGAAAGGGGGGTGCTACAGATATGTCCAATACTGTATGTACATACATACATATAGCAGCAACTAATTTCATTTAAAGAAATGGGGAGTCGTCCATTTCCGCTGTAGTGCATATTTTTAACTTCTTCTGGCGAGGCGACATCTATCTCTAGAGTTTTTCTAATTGTATGTCTTTGATATGATACCTACGACGAGGTTGATATCTAGACTAGGTTTGCCATAAATACCTTTGCTTTATATAGTATGGTGGTCTGGACATACAACATTGCAAGTTGATAAAAGCGTTGTAAAATGGTAGAAGTGATAGCTATTTCGGAAATCACCACATTTCCTCATCAGACTTCTTTCAGTAGGATTCGAACCGGCAATCCCACTGACTCAGGCATTTCGCATTTGTGTACCTCCCACCAATTAATTATATCAAAGTCCGTATGAAAATATACCTCAATATTTTCATATCGCCGCAGCTCTGCAGTAGCTTTATCAGTTCTGCTCACAAAGTTAGGTTGTTTAAGAAGATCTGAAAACTGCTCAAAGTTTTCTGAAGGTATCAAAGGTGTATCCGCAATTTGTGGTTCCGTTGTACTGTCAGAATTCTCAGTTAACGTTCTCATAATTTGTAAACATTTCTCTTTTGTGTGCCTTTGCTCAGATTCGGTAAAGTTATTGAGCTCTTTTGCTGGCGGGTATAAAAAAGCGCAATTTCGTGCAAATCTGTTAAGTTTTCAACAGCAACTGTTTTTAAACAATAAAGCAACTTATTTTTCAAGTTCTTATAAAGCCGATGTCTTCTGAGGTAACAGTGCATTTCTTTTGTAGACTAGTTATATAAATGTACGTCAGGTGGATAATTAAATAATTTAGTAAAACGAATATGTTTAAAAAAATACTTCATCAATATCCATTTTTTTTCAAAATCGTCGTATTCTCTACTAATTGCTTGAAGTCAATGAGTATCATTCGATTGCTCGACTTGCTTTTCAGAACAGCGTTTTTCACTCGCTCGACTTGAATTGGAAAGAGTATATCAATGCCATATTTGAAATCAAATGAGTATACTGCAGCTAAACATTGATTTCAAAACTAACCATGAAACTCACTGTTTGTACGGTGTTTCTCACTACCCTTATACAGTTCACAGCACTGAATTCATACTATTTAGATGGAAGTGAGTAAACTCATGCTGTTGCCTGGTATTAATATATGGTTCACCCTAACGAAATATGTATACCGGACAAAACTCAAATATTCAAGTTCTATAAATTAAAGAATATCTATTAATTTTAGTAAAAAGTCTTTTCTCATTTCTTACTAATTACCATCATTACACGCTTTTAGTTGTGATAGCGTGTCAAATTGGCGTCCATTGCTATACACTCTTTTAGATAATATAGCCCACAAGTTTTCTATGGGGTTCAGATCAGGACTTACCGCAGGCCAGTCAAGAGTCGAAATATTTTTTGATGCTAAAAATTCTTTTGGGGATGCATGGATTGCCGCGTTGTCTTGCTGAAATATCCAATCTGAACCCCATAGATCGTCCCCAAAATCTATTAGCACGTTGTCTCAAGAGATCGCAATAGTATTTTGAATTCAAACTGTGGTTTACAAAGCATATTGGGGACTTTTCGCACTGTCCAAAGGCTGCCCATACCATTAAAGAGCCTCCCTTAAAGTTTCTAGCGTGCCGGGTCTCGCGGTTTCGACGAACATCCCTCCAATATTTTTGACCTCCATCGGGACCATCCATATTGAATTTCTTCTCATCGCTGAAGATGACGGATTGCCACTGAATTTCCCAAAATTTGTATTTCTCGGCGAACGCTAACCTAGCAGATTTATGACGTGGTAATAGGCGAGGTTCCTGACCTAAAAGTTGTTGAACGCGCCTGGTGGAAATAGGAAGACTGAATTGCTGTCGTATTTTCGCTGGACTTATCATTTTGTTAACCGCTAGCCGTTTTATTTGCCTTTTTTGTCGTTAGTCAATTATAGATGGGCGGCCAGAACGTTTGATTTTCCCATAATTTTCTGGATTTAGAAGGTAGTTATTGTCGGTACATTTATTGCCATTTATTTTTGTAGCAATCTGCTTGATGGAAAATCCTCTCAGCCTTAAATTTAGTATTTTCGTCCGCTCCTCCTCAGATAAAGAGGTTCCTCGTGGCATTTCCAGGTTTATCACTAAAAGTTTTTAATTACTCTTTTAAATTGTTGGCTTTTATTAAGCGCTGGGCCAAGGAGTTCAACGATCCTTATGCCACTAAAGTTCTCTTTACCTCTCTAGTAGACCGATTCGATGAGTATGCATCTATAGTATGGAATCCTAGTTATCAAATTCATAGTGACAGGCTCGAATCAGTGCAGAAACAGTTCCTGTTATTTGCCCTCAAAAATTTATTTTGGGACTCGTCTAAAAATCTCCCACCCTACAAGGATCGCCTGAAGCTTATAGATTTGCCTACGCTTCAGAGTCGTAGAGAGATGCTTGGTGTTCTTTTTTTAATTAAATTAATGAACGGGATGGTCAGTAGTCCCTTTTTACTGAGTGAGATAAATGTTTGTATTCCTACAAGACCCACGAGACATTTTAAACCTATTGTGTTGAGTATTTGTAAATCAAACTTTGTAATGCATGATGCTTTTCGGTGTTTATGCCAAGATTTTAACAAGCATTATGTTTGCTTCGACACATCTGAATCGCTTTTTATAATAAAGAAAACTTTGCTCAACAAGTTAACTAAATAAACTAATATCTGTAACCGTGAACGAAAAAGTTACACAATATCTATGACTGCTTAGTACAATGGTAACGGCTTCGTATATTTTCGCGACCGCGTAGGATAATACGAGCAGGGATCGGAAACTCGGCCTTTCCGACCACGCCCAACAGTTCGTCTATAGCGCGGAGCGGAAACTAGGACTTTCCGCCTGCCTCACATGCAAAGTAATGACTACGGGAACATGGATCGGAAGCTCGGCCTTTCCGACCATGATCAACGGCCTGTAAACAGCGCGGAGCGGAAACTAGGTCTTTCCGCTCGCCGCACACAAAAGTAGACTGGAGACTAGGCCTCGCCAGCTACCCAAATTGCTATTGTATATCATTATTAATTTTACAAGTTAATATGTATAATTAGTTCACTCTGTAATGTATCATACATACTTAAATATCTGAATCTTTTTATCTCAATTGTCTGTAAGAAAACATTTTTCTGTAGACTAACTAAATAAATAAATATATATATATGTAGATCATAAAGCTTTTAATTTTACTATACACATCTTTCATGCATATAAATTTATCAATTTACCA
>NW_016158363.1:134151-139854 GCF_001687245.7 Rhagoletis zephyria | reverse complement strand
AAAGTGTATATAAAAGGGACCACAAAAATCAATTCCGACAGTATTGAATGGTCGGCTTTGTTGAACATGAAGCTCTGGTAGATCAGCCATGAGTTGATTCGATTTAATTGGCTGCGCCTTCGCTCAGCGGACGCAGTTGTAGACGATAGAGCGTGCTAAAACCTTTCCATGGACGGGCCAAAACCTTTGACGAACAATACTCAACAATGCTTGTGGCCCTACGTGATGATTCTGTATGTGATGATGGACAAGGAGAGCGCGTGTGAAAGGGTGCGATTTTGGAAGTATTATTGGATGTTTATTGTCATAATCCAGAGCAGCGTGCTGTAACCGACCGCCAACACGGATGATACCGCTGTCATCAATGAAAGGTGCGAGAGCCTGGATGCTGCTCTTTTTAGCGACCGATTTGTTGTTGCTGAGTGAACGTATCTCTTCAGTAAAACCGTCTTTCTGAACTAGTTTTATTATCGTGAAGAGAGCGTAGCGCAGTTCATCAGCAGTGAGTACTCCAACGCGACGATGTGGATTATTACTCTTGGCACAATTTTGCTTGAATCGCAAAATGTAAGTTACAACATTTACTAACTTCCGGTAATTGTTGTGATATTTTATACCTTGTACAAAATATTCTTCATACTGCGTTGCAAGAACAAGTTTAATCCGTTTTCGTTCCAAGATGCTATCTTTCGGCTGAGTAAAGTTTACTGTAACTGGCCAAAATTCATTCTCCTGCATTAGAAATATCGATCCATTTGACCAAAGAGTGGAACTAATCAACATTTCAGGCAGCATTCTACGCGATAACAAGTCTGCGGGATTATGCTCTGTTGGCACATGACGCCATTGTGAAAAGGAACTGACTTCTTGTATAAGGGCAGCACGATTAGCANAAAGTTTACTGTAACTGGCCAAAATTCATTCTCCTGCATTAGAAATATCGATCCATTTGACCAAAGAGTGGAACTAATCAACATTTCAGGCAGCATTCTACGCGATAACAAGTCTGCAGGATTATGCTCTGTTGGCACATGACGCCATTGTGAAAAGGAACTGACTTCTTGTATAAGGGCAACACGATTAGCGACAAACGTTTGCCAGTTGCATGATTCCTCTCGTAGCCAACTTAGGACTATTGTCGAGTCGGTCCAATAAATTATTTTCTTAAAGCTAATAAAGTTGTAAATCTCAATGACTCGCTTAACGAGTTGCGCCATGATAACTGCAGCGCACAATTCAAGCTTAGGTAGGCAGCAACTTTTGAGAGGTGCTACATAATAGCTTGACACTGAGAATTTCATTATTTTGAGAGACACTTCGAACGTATATGCATGCGCCATATGCGGGTTCGGAACTGTCGGAGAAAGCATGTAATTCATAATTTGCAACCGGTGCAAATGCCTGGCAATCAATCTTGGAGCTATTTAAATATTGCAGTTGATTGCGAAAGTTCTCCCAACGAGAGTGATATTCTTGAGGGAGCGATTCGTCCCAACTAATATTCAAGCGCCAGAGGCTTATTAGACCTAGTGGATCGAATAGCTGCGCTATTTGGGAGAGAACACTTCTTTTTGTAGTCGCTGGTTTAGCAATTGAGTCTGGCTTTTCATATATATTCTATATGACTCCCAGTGTTTTAATTGCATTATCACCCTTTATTTGGAAAAACTTCTCTTTATCTTCATCAGGAGTGCCATTAAGTATTTCGGTGTGATTCGCGCACCACTTTCTTAACTCGAAGCCACCCTTTGCAAGCATGGTCTTGAGTTGGAATTGCAAATCGATTGTTTCACGNCCTTTATTTGGAAAAACTTCTCTTTACCTTCATCAGGAGTGCCATTAAGTATTTCGGTGTGATTCGCGCACCACTTTCTTAACTCGAAGCCGCCCTTTGCAAGCATAGTCTTGAGTTGGAATTGCAAATCGATTGCTTCACTTAATGTGTTAGCGCCCGTTAGTATGTCGTCAACGTAAAACGCGTGAATTGCGGCATCGGCTGCGCGTGGATATGTATGTTGCTCATCAATGCACAATTGCCTTAGCGCACGTGTTGCTAGAAAGGAGGCAGAGGTAGTACCGTACGTAACAGTGCACAGTTAATAAATGGCTATTGGATCTCTTTCGTCGGAGCGCCATGGAATATAGTGAAAACGTCTGTCATTAGGATGTAATGATACCTGGCGGTACATCTTCGAGAAATCCGCTGTAAAAACATACGTATAGTAACGAAATCGCAAGACTGTAGAGAGTAGGTCGGTCTGTATTGCAGGGCCGACCAATAGTAATTCATTGAGAGATACACCTGAACTGGTTTTAGACGATGCGTCGAATACCACGCGTAATTTCGTCGTTGAGCTTGATGGCTTTAAAACATGATGGTGTGGAATGAAATAATGGGGAACGCTAAGGTCTACATCTGATATCGGCTCCATATAAGATAGAAATATAAATTCATTCACAAACTCCTTATATTGTAAGTGAAGTGTCGTATCTTTTCGAAACCTTAGCTCAAGGGAGCGAAATCTTCTAAGCGCTAAATCATACGACTGTCCTAGTGCGCTTGGACTCATCTTGAAAGGCAGTCGAACTTGATAACGACCACACGGCAAGCGTGTAAAGTTTTCTGTGAAATGGATTTCACTCTGCCTCTCATCTTTCGTTAAATTGAGCAGCGGATAATTAATGTTTTCCAATTGCCAGAATGCCTTGATAGAGTCGTTGAGTATAGAGTCTTGGTGTGTGGTCGCACACTGCACCATATTGCTATATGAATTGTTGTTTGTTGAAGAGAGCCTTCCAGCCACGACCCAACCGAAAAGAGTATTTTGTGCTATTGGTAAACAACGCCCAAGTTTGACTTGACCAACAGACAGAATTTCAAAAAAATGCGTCGACGCCTATGAGCAGATCAACACGTTGCGGCTCGTTGAAGAGAGGGTCTGCTAATTTGAGGTTTTTTGAAATGTTCCAGTTCTCACATTCCAGTTTTTCGTCAGGCAAAGGGCCTGTTGTGTGATTTAGTACGGTGGCTTCCAGTGTGATAGAAAAATTGTTGAAGCGGGATTATATTGTCAGTACAGAATTATATTTTGCAGACATACGCGTGTTGTTAGCGCAGAGGAAATGTGTGGGTTATTCCTGCTATTCTGACAATTCGTTGGGAAATCAAATTTAATTGCGAACCAGAGTCTAGCAATACTCGACAAGGGACGCTCTGGTTGTGGTTGTTAATCAAATTTACTATAGCAGTTCCTAATATATTTTCGTCATTGCGGGTAAACTTATTGTGCAAGACGGCATGAGATCTATTTGCAGAGATCGACTGTGGCGAATGCGAATTGTCGGAGCGAGTTTTTCGGAAGGTATTGTTATTGGTTTCCATATTGGAATTGTCCATATTTTGATGAAGCAGGGAATGATGAATTTTACCACAAGTGCGACATTTAAAATTTGATGTGCATTTGAGCGCAGAATGTTCATTAGTTTTTAGACAATTTTCGCATAATTTTAAATTACGAATACTTTGCACGCGATCAGCCACAGGTAAGTTTAAAAAGGCAATACATTTATGTATGAAATGGCCCTGCTTGTTACAAAAATTACATGTATTTTTCGTTATCGTGAGAGCACGAGGGTTTCTTTGTGTTTTGTTAGAACTACTATTAGATGAGTTGTTGTTAGTTAATAACTGAGTAGGCATGTTACCTTCAATTATTTGACAGCGTTTCTTAAGAAACATCATGAGCTCGCTTAGTGTGGGCATGCGGTCCGTAGCGGATTCCTCATTCCACTTTAGAGCTGTATCTGAATCCAATTTTTATGTAATTAAATGGTCATCCCAATGTTCTGTCGGTCGATCCAAATTCTTCAATCCGACCAAGTGATTATTCATGGTGTCAATTAGTCTTCGCAGATCAACAGAGCTTGGCCTGCAGATTTTGGGGTGTTGAAACATCAACTCAATATGCTTTCTGCCAATAACCCGTTTGTTCTCAAATCTATCACGCAGCTGATTGAGAACCACTTCGTAGTTTTCTGACACGATTTTTAGACCTTCGATAGTGGCCTTAGCAGTCCCTTCTAATTTGCTGACAAGGTGATGGAACTTGGCTAGTGTGGTGATATTTTGATTGTTGTGCACAAGGGACATGAATTGGTCGTACCAACTCATCCATGTAGTCGCTTCACCTGAAAACGTGTGTAGCTCAATTTTTGGTAATTTAATCGACTCATACCTTTCTACGCTGGTGCACGGCACCTTGCTGGAGTTGCTTGCAAGCTCCATTTGAGTCATTATAAGATTGATGGCTGCTGCGGTTTGATAATATAATTCTTCGTAGGTTGGTCCATTCTGCTGAGTTATTTCATCTGGATCTCTCTCCTCGACTTTTAGCTGGACATTATTAAAACCATCAAACGCCTTATGCAGTGCTTCAAGACGAATGCTTAGTTCAGACGTTGATGTCAATTTGTGATCCTCCTTCACTCGTTCAACAAAGTCCCGTGCCCTCTCCAATTGCTGCTCGTGCATAGTGCGACGAGTTTTTAGGGCAGCGACGGTCTTATCCTGTTTACTACTTCCCGCAGACTTTAGAGGTGGACCCTCGTTTTTTTTGCTTGGTGGGGGAAGTGATTCGGAGTCTGACATCTTACAGTCACGTGGCCAAGTTGAAATTCAACGAAATTGCTTTGCTTGGCGTAAAATATAAATCTCGCCGGGGCCTCCAAAATGTTTAGGGGTAATTGAGCCTTTTCAATTCCCAAGACGATTACCTATGTTAAATATATTTTACGATGCAATATCCGTCATGAAATTTAAAGGCGCACGTTTTTCTTGCGATAGTAATATTTTGACAGCCAGCCCTGTTTATTCTTCTTCATTAAACGGAACCAACAGGTCACAATTATAACTTAAAATACAACATGGTTACTTTTATGAATTCAAGATTGACTATTAAATGGTTACTCATTTTAAAATATTGAAGGGATAAACATAATTTACTTAACAGCCCCCTTGCGAAATTTACGACATAGTTTCAAATAAGACCATACCTATAACATTCCCGGGGTAAAAACATATAAGTCTGCCAAGTTTCGTGCGATTCCGTGTCGTGGCTCTAAAGTTGTAAGGTAATAAACAAACAGACATTCACATTTATATATATAGATAGCAAGCTAAGCTCACAAAAAATTTCAATCGATCTGAAGAATGATGGGTTTTTTGGGCATGAGCTCCCCGTCTAGATGCTCTGGTAACACCACTTTATATACATACATACTTTACATAATCCCTAAAAGTACTACATATATACTATATGCACATTTTGGTTTGCGTTTTAAGGTTTTCGAAGCTTTCGAAAGGGGAGAAGTAATTGAAATTAATTTACATATCTATCTGGGAGAAAAAGTGTATTTTCAATGTCGCTGAATCACCAGAGCAAAAAGTGCTACGTACCGAATGCATTCTGTAAAAATAACGAACTATTTTAAACTGATAAACTTCTGCCCCTCCGGCTGCCGAATTTTCACAAACAGCCGAAAATTCATCTCACGAGTGTCAAGTACGGAAAAAATGAATACGCTCTGGCGCTGGGAAACTTGGTGCAGCTGATTTCAGAGTAAGAGTTCATTTCCACCACGCCTTAACTGCAGTTAATGCCTATGGGAAAAGGAAATTAAAACAGCTCTTGGTGAAAGTGGGCT
>NW_016158363.1:133766-134046 GCF_001687245.7 Rhagoletis zephyria | reverse complement strand
TTTAGGCGTAGTTTGATTAAGGCCCAAAAATGGTCGCTTCCCTAAGTTTAAAAAATCAACACCCTCATTGTTTTCAATATGCCGGTAATTTCACAACCCTCTGCCTCACGAAAATGAAGTTTTAAGTTCTCTGCAACCGAATTTATATATCCACGTCCTTGCAGGTTCCGCTTAATGATGCGTCAAATTTTGGTCACTGTAAACTAAGCGATAACGAGAATTATGAGCTCCTTGAATGTCCGTGGGCACCGGATGCTGCTTTTACATTTCCGCCTACGAC
>NW_016158363.1:131699-133693 GCF_001687245.7 Rhagoletis zephyria | reverse complement strand
CTAAGTTTAAAAAATCAACACCCTCATTGTTTTCAATATGCCGGTAATTTCACAACCCTCTGCGTCACGAAAATCAAGTTTTAAGTTCTCTGCGACCGAATTTATATATCCACGTCCTTGCAGGTTCCGCTTAATGATGCGTCAAATTTTGGTCACCGTAAACTAAGCGATAACGAGAATTATGAGCTCCTTGAATGTCCGTGGGCACCGAATGCTGCTTTTACATTTCCGCCTACGACTAAACGTAATTTGACATTTCAATTATCATGTGNAACTAAGCGATAACGAGAATTATGAGCTCCTTGAATGTCCGTGGGCACCGGATGCTGCTTTTACATTTCCGCCTTCGACTAAACGTAATTTGACATTTCAATTATCATGTGTTAAAATGTGTCAAAGGTAATTTTCTACATTTAAATTCAAATGCCATGCTAATATTTAAATTAATATTAGCGGTATTCATCTAAACCGATAGCTTTATCAAGCAGATATTCTTATAAATTTAAGAGCTCTGTTACTATTACATACATACATTACATACTCTTTTTTGTATACACTTGCGACAGAGTTACAATGGCCCGTAGTCATAGTCAAAATAAAGTCGACTTTAAAGTTAGTTGCAGCTTTTTGACATAATTTTCAATGGGATATCTGTCAAAAAAGCTGCAACTAACTTTAAAGTCGACTTTATTTTGACTATGACTACGGGCCATTGTCTTCAGGTTATCAAGATTATTCAGTGATATCGTTGTAGAAATTTATTTGAAATGTGTAAACGAGTTTCCATACAAATTTTGACAGTTGATTTCCAAAGTTTACACAATTATAATTTTATACGGTTTATAAGGTTTGATGTATACCCTTATTATGTTTCTTTACAGGCATTTTTTCAATGTACCTACGGAGCATAGTCCAACACCATTCCTAGACGCTCCTGATGTTTGCAATCAATCACTGTACCTAAAGGTATACCGATTCTTGCAGATAGGGCCAACACTTCCTGTGACACTTATTTCCAGTGAATGCTCCTTCTTAAGCTTGAACCATATTTACGAAGTAAAACTGGGGAACAAAGATTAGCTGATTAAGCTTTACTTAGCAACCACAGAAATATAGAAGTTGCGAATAAAGAAATATTGATTACAATATTTTCTTTTAAGTCGAAGCAGTAGAGAAATGATATTTCACATTTTTCATGCATACATATGTAATAACTCGAATTTATTGAAAAAAATATAGACATTTTGTACTACCGAAACGCATATTTGGTGCAACTGATTAAATGAAAAAAAAAATAATAATAATTTTAAAACCCCTCCCGAAAAAAATTTCTGCGTTCGCCCCTGTTTGGTTTATATATTTTCATTTGCTTTATTTTATATCACATTTTTATACCCGAGCGCACTTGTGCACAAGGGTATATTAATTTTGTTCACATAACGGTTGTTTGTAACAGCCAAAACGAATCGAGATAGATATAGGCAAATGTATACATAAATGCTCAGTATTAATACAGAAATGCCATGTCTGTCTGTCCGTCCGTCTGTCCGTCCGTCTGTGTACACGATAGCAATATTTGAGATATCTCAACGAAATTTGGTATGTAGGTTTCCCTTAATCCAAGGTAGGTTGGTATTGAAAATGGGCGAAATCGGACTGTAACCACGTCCACTTCCCATATAACGGTAATTTCCAGAAATACGAAAACTGCGATATTTTAGTAACTACTGAAGATATTTCACTCAAAATTGATATTTACAATAATTTTAAGACGAAAATTAAGAATATTATAAGGTTTGGGAAAATGGGCGTAGCCACGCCCACTTATGGTTCCATGTGTATATCTTGGTAACCGCTGCACCAATTTCTTCCAAACTTGGCACAGTTGTTGGCCTTCATACAGCATACTAAATGGCCGAAAATTTAAAAAATCGGACAATAACCACGCCCACATCCTATATAACGGTAATTTTCGGAAATACGAAAACTGCGAT
>NW_016158363.1:109155-131681 GCF_001687245.7 Rhagoletis zephyria | reverse complement strand
TTTTAGACGAAAAATAAGAATATTATAAATTTTTGGAAAATGGGCGTAGCCACGCCCTCTTATGGTTACATGTGTATATCTTGGAAACCGCTGCACCAATTTCTTCCAAACTTGGCATACTAAATGGCAGAAAATTTAAAAAATCGGACAATAACCACACCCACATCCCATATAACGGTAATTTAGAGATATACAAAATCTCCGATAAATCAGTAAATATTAAAGCTAATTCATTCAAAATTGATGCCTGCAACAATTCTTTACCAAAAAATACGTTTATGGTAAAATTTTGGAAAATGGGCGTGACACCGCCCACTTATGATCACATATATGTATATCGGTAACCGCTCTACCAATTTGTACCAAACTCGGTATTTTTATTGTGCTTGCCACATAAAAGCAAAGCGTTAATGAATGATGGAATTTCCGATTAGACTATTTTGGGGGAGTGTTCCCGAGTTAGAATACGTGAAGTTCAAAATCGTGGCAAGTGCCGATTTCAAAAACGGTAACTTTTTCGATTTTCAGATAGGGTTTCGATAAGGTTCTAGATGAATGATTATATATATTTACATATATACAAGTCGATTGTATACATATTTATACATATATGTGCAGGCCCGACTATAGGGTGGGGGTTTTTCCACCCGGCCCCGATTTTTCCTTAAATTTAGTTGGAAGATAAAAATTATAAAATTTTGTTAAATTTGATTATTTAATATTCACATAGCTTTTATAATATCCAATAAATGCGAAAGCGCATGTCTAGATGCACATGGTGTGGTAAGGTCACTTCCGTGCTAGTCAAAACGGCCGCCAATCTGGCCTAATGTGAAACATAGAAAGGTTCCGAAGTCAACACGTGTTGTCTAAATGTTGTCATCTTAATGATTTGCCCATGGTTAATCAAGCATTTTGAGCTCGAAATTGTAGAGCGACCTTCAAAGAGATTCGAGGGGAAAATCAGAAATCAACAGAAGACGATTTTCTTGCATACAGCCAATCTGAACTTAAAGGAAGGCATTTGACTAAAACAATAAAATCTATTTTACGCATCCACGTGATCCGTACAACAGTACAGCAAAACAAATTCTGCCTTTAGACGAAAAAAGGACATTCTCCACATATTACGAAAATACTTGGTATTTTTCAAAAGCCCTGAATATGGATGATAACGTTGGAAGTTCGTTTAAATTAAAAAAAAAATTCTAGGGTTAGAGGGGGCCCGTCTCATATTTAGTACCGGCCCCGGACGATAATACAAGTTTGTATTATTAAATGAAAAAAACTAACTAATAAAGGAACACCTGTAAAGTAATAGGTGTTTATGTTAATTTTTTTGAAACCAGATAAAAGTTGGCCGTTATAAGTGGACCAACAGTTGGCGGCTATTGTAGTAGACGACTACGAAATTCCCACAGGCTATACATGTATATACATTAGACTGCATCACTCCCCATACAAAAAAACATCGGTACTATTTTCCCATTGGAATTATAAAATCTATTATATTTTAAGACGTCCACCAAAATATTTTGGAAAAATATTAAAATTTAAGTGAGCTGGACCGATTTGAAAAAATTGAGTTTTTTATGAATAAAAATAGTTTCTTAAAGTTTTTTTTTGAAAAAATCCTCTCAAATGACAAAACGGTTTAAGCTTAAGCTATTTGCATAAAAATATTACAAACATTTTTTTTTAAATCTTGAACGGAATCGTAATGATGAGATTTTTGATGCTGTTTTTTAGATTAGTATAGGAAAAACTTGAATAACTGAACCTAAACTCTTCCGATTTAGACTTTTTATTTCTTTGCTAATAAACTCATTTAAAGGATGGAAGAGAAAGGTAGGATGAACGAACGTCATTCAAAGTTGAATTAAGATGTGTTGGTATTCGAAAAAACAAGATGGAACACGAATGATGTTTTTTTGACCAGAAATCAAAACAGTGTGAAAATACCTTTCTGCTGAGATCCCCCAAAAGTCTAAATCAGAACATTTTTGGCCCAGTTATTCAAGTTTTTCGTAAACCAATCTTTGAAAAAAGAACAGCATCAAAAATCTGATTCTTACGATTCCGCTGAAAAGATTTTTAAATATTTTTATGCAGATTTTTTAAGCTTAATCTAATTTGTCATCTGAGGGGAGTTTTTTAAAAAAGTTCTTTAAAAAACTATTTTTATTCATAAAAAACTTCATTTTTGGGGGTATTTTCAAATCGGTCCAGCTCGCTTAAATCTTAATATTTTTCCGAAATATTTTGGTGGACGTCTTAAAATATAATAAATTTTGTAATCCCGGCGGAAAACCTGCAACTTTTTTGGTGATGCAGTCTACTATACATACATATCGAGCCGTAACTGCCGAAAACGTAAGCGAAATATTTTTTTTCAAAACTTTCTTTCTGATGCAGAAATGCATCTGGATGCTCTAGGAATATTTCTGCCTCAAAAAGAAAATTTTGAAAAAAATGTCGCTTACGTTATTTTGGTGGTTAGGGTTCGATATTTAAAAAATTATTCATTTACAGTCTTAGTTATACTATACTTAAATGCGAAAATGTCGGCAGAAAATCGAAAAAGTTACCGTTTTTGAAATCGGCACTTGCCGCGATTTTGAACCTCACGTATTATAACTCGGGAACTCTCCCCCAAAATAGTCTAATCGGAAATTCCATCGTTCCAGACCGATTCAGTTGAATCTGGTTCAAGGACACCGTGAACGGGTAATTTAAGAAATGCTTGAAACTGCAATATTTCGAAATTTAAGGACGCTAGTTTACTCAAAATTGATACACCCCGGTTTACCATCTAGCGGTAGCTTTCGGAAAGGTGAAAAACATATATTTAATACTTGCGCCTGGTATTTAATGTTCGGCTCCACCCGAACTTAGACTTTCTTACTTGTTTATTTTACTATTAGTTAGGGCGGCCGCTGTGGTGTAGTGGTAAGCAGTACGCGCTTCCACTCCGCAGCTCCTGGGTTCAAGCCCAGGTCAAAGCAACATCGCAAAAAAAAAATTTAGAAAAAAGGTTTTTTCTCAACAGCGGTCGCCCCTCGATAGGCAATGGCAAACCTCCGAGTGTATTTGTGCCATGAAAAACAGCTTCTCATAAAAGTACAATCGCCGTTCGGAGTCGGCGTAAAACTGTAGATCTCTCCACTTTGTGTGACAACATCAATGCGCACGCCACAAATCGGAGGAGAAGCTCGGCCAAACACTTACATATGTGTAAGCGCCAATCTATTATTATTATTATTAGTTAGTAGAAATTTTTAAAGTTGAATTTTATTAGAAAGTCAACAACAACTAACTGAAAGCATCGTTAAAAAAATATAGAACTTATAAAAAAATGAATGAAAACGAAATAAACTAAAAATTCTACTGGCCGTGGGACTAGAACCCACGACCTTGTGGCTCGTTAATCCGCATTACTGCCGTCTGCCAGGGCAAAATTACTATGCGCATTTGTGTGCTAGTTTATCTTTATAAACATGTCCGTCTGTCTTGCGTTTTAGTCTGCTTCGACAGTCTGAAAAGACTGGTGTGTCGAGGCTCATTAGCATGGGCGCCGCTACCTAGGGGCAGGGGGGCCCCTTGCGACTGCTGGAGCAGCGAGAGTAAAAATTAAAATTTTGTGAAATCAAGTTTGAATTTTTTTACGAGACTTAACTCTACATTCATGTAATTGACATTGTGAGATATGTGCTTTCCATGTACGCGTGGTATTCTGGGTTTTGATATAACATTGATGCTTCTGCCATAAGGGCGACGATATTTATTTACTTCATATTTATTAATTTTTTATACGCCTGTCCTACATATCTTCGTAGTAATAAAATAGTTAGTCATATTTCGACACCTGAGTAGAAGATCGACCTATCTTGGCAGCCAGTTTGAAAACGCCCTATATCAGAAAACTTTTCATTTAATGTTATTACATTTGAGCCTTTCGAGCCTTTAGTCAACCCTAAGAAAGAAGAAAACTGACAGGTTTAGGGCAGAATGAAGAAAAGTAAAATTACCTCCTAGCAACAAGCAAAAGGAGCACTACAATGTTGACATTTCTTCGAAGGTGTAAAGGACTTAGTTTATTTGGGAGCCAGCATACGGTCAATCACAGAATAATTCGTACCCGCAGGTTAGATCAACCTTAAAAAATCTGTGAACATTTTGGCCTGCTCATATGACAAGGCGACGTAGACGATACCTCATTAAGAAGAGATGTGTTCGAGTGCATTCGAGAGAACTAATCTGCGCAAGGTTCGTGACGCTTTGGATTATACTATCCAAGCCCAGATGGATTCATCTGCACAAGGAGAAAAAAATTATGTGGATAAGATTAAAAGGTACCGGAAATGCTATATGTATATGCACCGAAAGTACTTTCAAATTATAAAAGGGCTGAAAAAAGAAAAATTGTACCTACTTTTCCATCACTGGTATAAAGACCGAAAGTTCCACAATTCCAAACGTGCGCATATATAGACACACTTATGGTCTGATTATGCATACTTCGCAAAACTTCGCACAACTTCGCATAAACTTCAAATTGTAATTTGGTATGTACTTTGTATGTATTTTGTGTGCATTCCGTTACCCATAAATTAGCAGAGCTTTTAGAAACTTAGCGCTCTGTTGAGTTTAGACTTTGCTTCACATTTTCTTAAGTTACATTTTTATTGCACTGTTACAAATTGTTGTGTGAAGTTATGCGAAGTATGCATAATCAGACCTTTACAAGTACATAAATTTGTTGCTGCCATGCCAAAGCGCCATCGAACAACACTTTCGGTGGCAGTTTTCTTGCAGGCGTCGGAGAGAGACGTGTACATAGTCGTGCGACGGAATTTCGTAGTTTTCATAAATGTTTGTGACGTGTCTTAACAACCGTCGCCATAAAAACGTTTTCGCAAATTTTGTTGTACCAAAATTTATATACATATATATATATGTATACGTATGTGTTTTGAAGTGATCATAGTTCTACGATATACAAGTGTTTCTTTTGAAAAGTTTCACACGCAACACGAAAAAAAAAGTTTGAACAATTAACAAAGTTTCTCACGGTGCAATCCGTAAAATTATCAAATTTGTATTTCAATAAAATTCTTAAATAATTAATTCCAATAGTAAAACTCTTAAACTTCCGTAATAAGATGATTAAGTAGGCATAGAAAATAAACAGAAAAAATCGATTAGTTAATATGTGAATATGCCTAGATATTATGTAGTATGTACATTAGACTGCATCACCAAAAAAAGTTGCGGTTTTTCCATCGGGATTACAAAATGTATTATACATTAAGATTTAAGCGAGCTGGACCGATTTAAAATTACCTGCACAAATGAAGTTTCTTATGAATAAAAATAGTTTCTTAAAGAACTTTTTGAAAAAAGTCCCCTCAGATGACAAATTAGAATAAGCTTAAAAAATCTGCATAAAAATATTTAAAAATCTTTTCAACGGAATCGTAAGAATGAGATTTTTGATGCTGTTTTTTTACTTTTTTCAAAGATTGATTTACGAAAAACTTGAATAACTGGGCCAAAACTGTTCTGATTTAGACTTATGGGATCTCAGTAGAAAGGTATTTTCACACCGTTTTCATTTCTGGCCAAAAGAAACGTCATTCGTGTCCCACCTTTTTTTTCGAATACCAAAACATCTTAATTCAACTTTGAATGAGGTTCGTTTCTCCTACCTTTTTCTTCCATCCTTTGAATAAGTTTATTAGCAAATAAATGAAAAGGGTGAGAAAATACCTTTCCAATGACACCTCTTAGGTCTAAATCGGAAGAGTTTAGGTTCAGTTATTCAAGTTTTTCTTATACCAATCTTTGAAAAATGTTAAAATCAGCATCATCATTACGATTCCGTTAAAATTTTTTTAATTTTTTTTTTTAATATTTGTATGCAAATATTTTAAGCTTAAACCGTTTTGTCATTTGAGGGGATTTTTTCAAAAAAAATCTTTAAGAAACTATTTTCATTCATAAAAAAAACCATTTTTGGAGGTATTTTCAAATCGGTCCAGCTCACTTAAATCTTAATATTTTTCCGAAATATTTTGGTGGACGTCTTAAAATATAGTAGATTTTATAATTCCAATGGAAAAATAGTACCGATTATTTTTTGTATGGGGAGTGATGCAGTCTAATGTACATATGAGTGTAGATACATATAGGTATGTAAATACATATAGTAAGTGTACTAAGGTGGTCCAAATGTCTTTTACAGCCAATTCCCACTTCTGAAGAGTATCGAAAAGAAGATCAGTACTTTTTTTTGAAATCGGTTAACATTTATTGGTACCGCCATACCTTTGAAATTTCCCATGTATTTTACATGAAGAAAATGCTATAAACTCATTTGATCGAATAATAATATTTTCTTTCAGAAATTTTCCAAAAATAAAATTCTGATGCATATTTAACTTAAAATTTTTACTAGCTATTTCCTATGTACATATGGGGAAATCCATTGAGATGGGGATTTTTCAATATTTTTTCTTTCAAAATAGGTGCAACCATTTTTTTCCATAATTTATCATTTCCATAACCTAATTTAAGTAGCTTATAACCCATGTGACTAATATTTTTTATTTGATACTCTTTTTAAACTATACCTTTAAAATTGTTTCCTATTAGCCCTGTCAAGTCAGATTTTCAAGCTTGCGATAATTCATATAAAGCTAAAAATGAAATAAATAAATGAAAATAAATGAAATAAATGAAATTTGAAAAGTCCTCATCGATCCCATATCTGTAAAAAAAATTATTCAAGGTCAAAGGCAACATCAATTTATTTTTACCATTTTTCAGCTAAACGGCAAGGTTCATCATAAAAATAGGTTCGACAAAAGTGTAGATCCTGCAATTATCTGTAAAAACCGTTATTACACTTTTGTTCTTAAAGGTCTGATTAGTCATACCTCGCATAACTCCGCACAACCATTTGTACCACTGCAATTGAAATATCACTTAAAAAAATCTGAAGCAAAATCTAAATTCAACAGATCGGCAAGTTTTTACAAGTTGTGATGCAATAACACTACTCAAAAATTTTTTATCAGCTTTAACCATCAAGGGTTAATTAAAACTTTCCCGACTTTAAATATTATCCTGATTCCGAATATCATAATGGTTTCTCTGGGTCAGACCTAGTTTTTGAGATATCGGTAAAAATACGAAAAAACCCATAGTTACCACACATTACATCACCTATGTGCATCGAAAAGTTGTATTTGTCTTCCTAATGGTTTTATATCTAAGTTAGAGGAGACTCTAACAAAAGTTTTGTTGCCATCATAGTCATAAATCACATAAGTGGTTTGGTCACTATAGAAAAAAATATCCAGAAAATTAAAAAAAGTTTCAGATTCGACCGCCTTGAAATCAGAAAAAGTGTTCGGACGAAAAAAGTTTGCCACCTTATGCTAAAGGGAATTTAATTACAAACCTGTTAAGCCTACTAAAGCAGCTATTGGGTGTATTTTCAATTTTATACCTTTGATATTCTACATTGCGGAAAATTCAAAAATCAAAAACAACCATGATTTTCAAGAAACAGCTTAACAGTTATACTACACAAACATACATATATGTGCATCAAGAGACCCCATGAAAAAATAGGTGTTACCATTCGAATTATACAATTTTATCTAAGTCATGACATTAACCAAAATATATTGGCTCAACTCGCGGTTAATCGTGATGGCCCTCGTTGACAATGTATCTAAAAATCGATGTTTTTACAGAAGCAAATTTAAATTGCAGTTTTCCGTCCAGTAAATGGCCTCACATAATATAAAATTTAAATCTAAGAGTTCCACACAAAAACTGCAGGCATATATAAAATAATGCTATTTCTAATGCAATTTTACGCAAATTGCGTAACACAATTGCCATGAAAATTGAAATAACTCAGCTTATACCCAACACACATTTCTTTCCAAGTTGTCATTGTCCTCCTTTTAAATTAAGCTATTCCCATGCTATAATTTGGATATATATCAAAGCTTAAAATATGATTTTATGAAATAAGGAAGTGCACTCTAATTTAGTAGGGCAAACTTGCCGAACACCTTTCAGGGATATACGAGGATATAATGAGAGACTATTGTTGGACCGTAATACGTGGAACAAACCCTGCGAAATACAAAAAGTAGTTAAAGGTAGCAACATTCCTCACAATTTGCAATCACGCTGAAATCGCGCAGTATTGTTATTTATTTTTAAATTTGTTGACCAGCATTAAATCTTCCATCCTGTTCATGTCTGTAGAATTTTGCTGCTACCAAGGGGTTAACACTTATGTTTCTTGAAACTAATAATTTGTAGGGTATAATTTCGTGAATTATAATATTTAAATAGCCTCCTTATCAAACGCATTTGCAAAGCATTTTTTATCAAACTAGCTTTGAGTCTATCATATCACTAAAGGCCGATCCACATAGAACTTTCACATTGGCGTTGGCGTTGATTAACAGCTGACTATGAATACACACAATTATATGAACATGTCCACATATCAACGGACACGCCAACGCCAAAGTTAACGCACACAAAAATACGGGCATCTCTAATTTTTTTGCGTGCGTTGTCCATCAGCTGTTGCAAATACATAAAATTATGTGATATACTTTTAATTTTCAAGCAAATGTTGGCAAAAAATATCGTTTTTCATGTAATCATTTATATGAAATATTAATTAATCTGTCGTTAGTATGTTAACTTAGTGGTTAAAGCATTCGCTGCCAAGCGTTCATTGTAGCAAAAATACTTTTAACGTGCGTTCTGTCAAACCAACGCCAACGCCAAAGCCATCACGAAAGTTGCGAATGTGAAAAATATGGCATTCGAAACATCCCTAACACTGTACAGCACTCGGCTGGGTATTGGACCAAACCAACTTTTTTTAACAGACTGAGTTATAAGTAAAAAAAGTGATTTCTCCGTTTTTCGAAGTTAGCCTCCGAAATCGAGATATGGGTCGATGTTCGAAATCGGACCTTTGGTAAAAAATTATTTTTAATTATTGCATGTGAAAAACATGCATGGTATATACATTTTTTTGTGAAAACTTATATTACAGGTGCTATAACGAGTCAAAGGTCAGATCTTCGAAAAATTAAAAACTTAATATCGTTGTAAAGGTGATTTAACCCCCTTTCTTGAGATATGCATATTTGTATACTTCGTAAATAAAAATTTGAGAAAAAACACTTAAGAGGAAAAAATTACTTAAAAAAAAAAGTTTCAACAAAAAAATTACTCACCGATTTTTAAAAAATTGGCATCGTAGTTAAGGCGAGTAAACGCCCTTTCGTCTAATAAGCATATTTGTATACTTCGTATATAAAAATTTGAGAAAAAACACTTAAAAGGAAAAACACCAATTTTTTCTTATAAAAAAAATACAGAAAAATTACTACTTAGTAATAATAAAACAAATAATTATTAGTGTTTTAAGCATTAATTCGTTCTTGTTCACCCACAGCCCTGTTAAAAATAAAGCAAAAGCATATGTAACAGAAGTTGAAGGCGTATAACAATATAAAAACCCCATGGGTTTTGAGTTTTTACATAACAGGTTATATATGAAAATTAAAGGTAATTTTCTGTTTTATTTAAATAAAGTACTCAACTGTATTACGAATTAGTAATTTTTTTGTTTAAAATATTTTTTATAAGAAAAAATTGGAATTTTTTCCTTTTAAGTGTTTTTCTGAAATTATATATATATGTACACGAAGCATACAAATATGCATATCGGNTATATGAAAATTAAAGGTAATTTTCTGTTTTATTTAAATAAAGTACTCAACTGTATTACGAATTAGTAATTTTTTTGTTTAAAATATTTTTTATAAGAAAAAATTGGAATTTTTTCCTTTTAAGTGTTTTTCTGAAATTATATATATATGTACACGAAGCATACAAATATGCATATCGGAAGAAAGGGGGTTTAATCACCTTTACAACGATATAAATTTTTTAAAAATCAGTTCAAAATTGTTTGCACCATAAGGAATTTAATTTTTCGAAGACCTGAACTTTGACCCCTTATAGCACTTGTAATATAAGTTTGCACAAAAAAAGTTATATACCATTTAAATACGAGCAAAAGGAGGACTACGCCTATATTTTTAGGTTTTTAGTTGTTTACATGCAATAATTAAATATAATTTTGTACCAAAGGTCCTATTTCGAACTTCGAAGGCTCATATCTCGATTTCGGAGGCCAACTTCGAAAAACGGAGAAATCACTGTTTTACCATGTAATAGACTTGAATTGATATGAAAAGTAATATATGTATGTATATACATATGTATGTGGGTATATGAATAACGATCGCTTAAATCGATCTAAAATTTTGTACAACGCTTTTATCAACTTGCAGAGATCTTAGATAGATAGAGAAGGTGCAAACTGAAAGTGGAAACTATTCGCAGACGAAAAATTAACAGCGTTAGAAAAGTTCAACTTGGAATGTAGAAACGCTTGTTAACAGACAGAAATTCTGTTGAATTTAATGTTGATAACATAATAAAATGTTGAGCAACATGAAATGTGATGTGTGAAATGTTCTTCGTGTTGCGAGCAAATAAACGAAAATAGGGCAAATCTTCATATAATTTTCATTAATATGTAATTTTTGTTAAATTTTTTAAATTGTTCTCCTTTTGTGAAGATGCAAATACAATTTAAAATAATGATAGTTTTGCATAAAGTTTACACACATATGTACATACATAGACTGGCAATAAAAAGTGAGTGTATGGCATTTTTTTTTTTAATATTTGCAATGTTTTTCAATTAAATTTTTTTTTGTTATTTTTTTATAAAAACATGGTCCATGCTTTAATCAAAACTATACAAGTCAAACTTTTAAACTTTATACAGAACTAAGAAAAATTCAACGAATTCTCGTCAAAATTTTGACCTGTTTAATCTGAGTTTTTAGACAAACTTTTAGTACGCAGATAGATCGGTTTTTTAATTCTAGTGGAACAAGATCAAGTTTTATGCGGCTAAAAATTCGGATTGATTTTTAATGATTTTTTATTGCTGACGGCTTTTTGCACTTTTTACCAAACAAAAGCGAATTTCTTGTAGAATAAAATGCGCATGACGGTTATTTTACAAATTGCACTTGTTATATGCATAAAACCGCAAAACCCGTCGAAAACAACAAAAAAATTTTAACTTAAAAACATTGCAAATATTAAACAAAAAACAGGATGCACTCACCTTTGATTGCCAGTGTACATGCATATTTGTGTTTAAAATTAACTACTTATGAAAAAAATTTTGTGGCATGAACATATACATACTTGCGCTTTCTAAAAATGGGAATAAAAATTGGATTCGCATAAAATTTTAATTCAAATAACTAATATTTGAGTGAAAACATTTACAATAAAGCTTGTAGTAACTTTTGGCAAATTTGAGCGATTACGTGAAATTATACACGCGTATGAACCTACATATCCATTTATATTATTTTAAATAAAGCTAATAGTAAAATTTAAAATGGCATGGTATGATGATGGATATGATAATTAAAAAAAAAAAAACAAAACAAAATATTATTACTTGATCCGTCCGGGATTTGAACCAAGACAAACGGCGAGACGCCAAAAAGTTGCATCGCCTCTAGCATATAGCGTTTTAATATATAAGATGACATGTTGCTTCTCTAAATGATATTCGGGCTGAACTTGTACCAATCAGGACTGTAAATAGTTTTTTTCTGATATTTTGCTCAAAGTGGCTCTTAGAGGGTTAAAAACTAAATTCGGCACATTTACACCAACTCATCTTTAATTTTTTTAAAAATATTTTTTAAAAGTGGCTCTTAGAGGGTTAAAAACTAAATTCGGCACATTTACACCAACTCATCTTTAATTTTTTTAAAAATATTTTTTAAAAGTGGCTCTTAGAGGGTTAAATACTAAACTCGGCGCAACTACACCACCTCCTCTTTCTTTTAAAATCAATGGGGATTAAGTACTTAAAAAGTGTACCACAACAATTATGTTTGCGTATAAATGTACAAGATGACATGTTGCTTCCCTAACTGATATTCGGGTTTAACTTATACCAATAAGGACTGTTTTAATAGTTTTTTTTTTTATATTTTGCTCAAAGTGGCTCTTACAGGGTTAAAAACTAAATTAGGCACATCTACTACTCATCTTTCATTTTATATGAATTTTATGAAAATCAATGGGGATAAAGTACCTCAAAAGTGTACCACAAAAATCATGTTTGTGTATTAATATATAAGATATATGAGAACATATTGCATGGAACTGTATTTGCCATAACTCGACTGTGGAGCCAGCTATCGGGCTCATTTTTGGCAGGTGTATTTATCCTTATGCAACGAATATATATTCTTGAAGCTTGAAGTAATTCGGACTATAAATGCGATTTTTTAGTATAGCTCGACCCCTGCGCCACCTATCGGAAAAGTTAAAAGTTTGTGCACTCTTCCTCCGAAACACCTTTCCGACAAAGCAACAATCATTCGAATCGGTTAAGAAACATATCGTCGCTTGGCGCGCAATACCTCGTATACGCCAAATGCAATACCTCGTATAACTGGAAAAGGCAAAAATTGAGATTTTCTCAAACTATGTCTACGGTACTCAATCTCATTTATTTAGGCAAAAATTTTGCTATTCGGACAACAACAAAAACAAAAAACCGTATACTGCAATACCGCGAATAAGAACATTAGCAAAACTGTGATAGCAACATCAAGTATAGTTGACTTCACTGTCTTTAGTCAGCAGTATATCTTTGTGGAATTGACACGCGGTTTAACAAAAATATTTTTTTATACAAATATTCTAATGGGTGACAACAAAACTTCGCCGCATTCTCGTGGAATGCTTTTATCACCATTTGTTTCAAATGGGGACCATAAAAACAAAATTTTTTACCAATTTGATGAATATGATGGTATGTTATATATACATATATGTAAGTGCAAAGAAGAATTCCAATAGTTGATCTTTCTTGAAATTAACAGAAGGGCTCGGGGAGCTTGAAGGAATCAAACCATCTCTTGTAGCTTACTCATTGACATCAAGCGACACCATTAGCGAGGTAATAAAAACGTATTTTTTATTAAAAAAAAGTAACTACTTATTAATTAATTTTAATTTGATAAACTTAGGTCTCCGTTAGCCATTTCAGCGAACGGAAATCAGATTCCACTTTGCCAGTTGAAAATGAGCACTTACTTCAAGCAATAGATGACTTTCAAGCGACCTCTGATAGTGTTGTTTCTACAAAATGTGGGACGGTTGATACCAAAGCAATGGATTGGTCGACATGCGGTACCAACAACAACAACTGTACCAAACCAGTTATGGAAGGTGAGAGAGGGGATTGCGATTTCAGTGAGCCGGTTTCCGTTGATCACACACCGGAAAGAGAACTATTGGAAGGTAGCGTAAATAAAAAAAAACGAAATTGCAAGCGTTCAGCAGGAGAGAGAAAAAGGAAAGTAATAAAAAAAAGAGAATGATGGGTGAAGATTATTTGGGATTTAGACGGACTCACAAAAAAATATATCACGATGTTGCTCGCAGGAAAAGAGAACTAAAGGCTGCACGTTGTCCACCCACTTGCGCAAAAAGTAAAATTTCCTTTTGTGATAAATTTAACGATGAGATCAGGCAACAGATTTTCCAAAGCTTTTGGAAAAATATGAATTGGAATGAGAAAAAAACATATGTAAATAACCTTGTAGATATTTCTAAGGCAAAGAGAGCAAAGAACGAGTCAAGGCGATCAAACACTCTTACTTATCATTTGAGGCTTAATAATGATAGATTAAGAGTTTGCAAGAACATGTTTTTGAATACCTTGAGTTTAAAAGAGTGGACAGTTCGTTCCTGGACTATTCTTCCAGCGGGTAAACGTCCCTTCCCTGTAACAAAAGACCCAAATTTATCCCTAAAAAGAACTTTTGTTAAACAGTTTTTAGATTCTCTTCCAAAGCTTCCTTCCCACTACTGCAGAGCTTCTTCAAATAAATTATACCTTGAGCCCGTTTTTAATACTCAGAGTCAGTTATATAATACGTATAAAATTGAAGCTGAACAACTGTTGCAACCTGTCGCTTCCAGAAAAGTGTTTGATAGTGTATTTTTCAAAGAAAATTTGGGAATATTTAATCCAAAAAAGGACGAGTGTAATATACTCAAGTAGCACACTGGTGCATAAATTGGTGTAGATTTACGAATTTCGGTATAAATCTGATTAATTGCACCAATATTCACAAATTTACACCAAGTTATACACCAGTGTGCTACTTGAGTATGTTGCGGTTTTAAAACTAAGAATATATCGGAAAAAGAATATAATGTTCACATAGATCGAAAAAATACTGTTAGAGCTGAAAAATGTAAAGATAAAACGTTGGCTCTTAATGGTGAAATTCATTTGATAACAGCTGATTTACAAGCTCTAAAATTATGCCCAAAATTAAATGCTAGTGCTGCTTACTACAAAACCAAACTTGCTGTACACAACTTCACAATATATAATCTGGCTACAAAGGATGTTATGTGCTACTGGTTTGATGAGACCGAGGGTGATCTGAAATCATCATCTTTCACAAATTTCTATATTGATTAAATTACGTCAATACTATGTGAGGACCCCAAACCAGTAGTAATTTACACGGACGGGTGCACATACCAAAACAGGAATACTGTTCTTTCCAATGCTTTGCTAAGACTTGCCATGGAATACAAAGTAAATATTTTTCACAAATATTTGGAGAAAGGGCATACCCAAATGGAAGTAGATTCTGTTCATTCAGTAATTGAAAGGATATTAAAAAATCAAGAAATTTATTTGCCAAGCCAATATGCCCTGGCGACGCAAGGGGCGCGTAGAAAACCATTTCCATATAAGGTTAAAATAATTGATCATTCATTCTTTAATGATTATAGTGATCAGAAGTCCTTTATATATGAGTCTATACGACCCGGCCGAGGATCAGGGGATAATGTAGTTGTTGATCTACGAGCGCTTCATTACTTGCCTAACGGTACAATTCGGTACAAACTAGACCTCAAAAAAGACTTCATCCCATTACCCCGTCGACCGAAAAAAAATCCCTCCAAAAGAAATTTAAAAAAGCTTTTTCTATCTCGTTTAAAAATAAAAAAAATAAATTTCAACATTTACAAGAACTAAAACAAGTTTTACCTAAAGATTGTCACAGTTTTTACGATAGTTTGCCGTATGAAACCTAACTTTTACATATTTAGTGCCTAATATTTAATAATATTAAAAAATATTTTTAAGATAATTTGTAAAATTAACTATCTAATTGCAAATAAACTGGATTACGTTGCTATCTTTGTATATATTTTCAATACCGCGTATAAGATTGAAATGAAAAATATCGCATCAGCAATACCACGTACATGAAAAACAGCGATTTTTACAGCTTTTTAAAATCCTTTCTTTAAGATATTGCCTCCACAATATTGATGATACCACAGTCTAATAGTAAGTATGTTCAGTTTATAAACAATCCAGTACTTTTCAAAAAAATCAGTTTTCTTGCTCTCCTGTAAAATTTCAGTACCATTGTATACGAGGTATTGCATTTGGCGTATACGAGGTATTGCGCGCCAAGCGACGATATTTATCTAGTGTTCGCCCAGCGGTTAAAATTCAGNTTGCAAACAATGTTGTTATGGAATGCAATCTTGACGGCACACATAGAAAGCGGCGACTAAAGGATTTAAGAAATGTCTACTTATATTTACTTGGTAATTACATTTCTTAGCCTGATTTATATTTACTAGTGTTCGCCCAGCGGTTGAAATTCAACCGCTAAAATTAAGGATAGTTTATGTGAGTTGAGCTGAAATATCATTAGTTGGAATGGGTTAAGTGGCGGGGAGTTTAGCTTAGTACTTAGCATAACACACCGTACCATAACATAAGATTAAATAACATAACATATGTAGCATAACACACCAAAATATAACATCGCACATTCTTTAGTTGTATTTCCTTTTTGTCCCTATCACTTTCTTCCTCTCTATATTTGTCTCTATCGCTTTTAATGTTTATGTTAATGTTTATCTTCACCTTCATGTTGATGTTCAAGTTCATGTTCATGTTCATGTTCAAGTTCATCTTCATCTTAATCTTAATTTTTATCTTAATCTTAATCTTAATTGTAACCTTTATCTTCATCTTCATCTTCATCTTCATCTTCATCTTCATCTTCATCTTCATCTTCATCTTCATCTTCATCTTCATCTTCATCTTCATCTTCATCTTCATCTTCATCTTCATCGTCATCTTCATCTTCATCTTCATCTTCATGTTCATGTTCATCTTTCATGTTCATCTTCATCTTCATCTTCATCTTTATCTTTTCCTTTATCCTGATCTTAATATGTCCATTCTTTTCTTCATTTACAGATTCACCCCCACCATTGTTATTAGGTTCGGTATTTAAATTTTCCTTCCTCTTTGTCTTTATATTTAGGTTTCTTTACTTTTATTTTAATTTCTGTATTTATCCCTTTCTTCTTCTCCATACTCAACTTTACCTTCTTCCTTGTTTGTGTCTAATCTATTTATGTACATACATACATACATCTTATTCCTAAACTGCTGCTTAGCACGTTTCTGCAATTCAGTATCAATATTAAAGCATACATTTAGGAGGCATTTCCGCCCCAACCATGTACATGTGCGGCATTAGTATTGGTGTCACTTTTGAATTGATTTTTTCGCTTTATGTTAAACCAATTTGAAATTTGAAAAATTTCCTGCACATCACTATCAAAATACCTTTCTAATGATATATAATTGTTTATACCTTATAGGTATAGTTTAGCCGCAAAAGGGATGTAAAGGAAACATGATTACCTATTTATATAATTGATATATGAGAACATATTGCATGGAGCTGAATTTGACATAACTCGGCTTTGGAGCCAGCTATCGGGCTCATTTTTGGCAGGTGTATTTATCCTTATGTAGCGAATGTATACTCTGGGTTTGAAGCACATTGGACAAAGCAACAATCATTCCAATCGGTTAAGAAACATAGGAGAAAATTGTTCCCAATAATTCATGCTTGCCTATTTATATATAGATATATAAATGTGAATGTCTGTTTGTTTATTACCTTATAACTTTTGAACCACGACGTGGAATCGCACGAAATTTTGCAGGCTTATTTGTTTTTACCCCGGGAAGGTGATAGGTATGGTTTTATTTGCAAATATTTCGTAAATTCCGCAATGGGGCGTGGCACCTCCAATAGGCCTGCAAATGTTTAATCAGCTACAACTTCGGAACCATAAGTCAAAAGAACTTGAAATTTGGTACGAAGACATGTCTATGGGAGACGTTTATAGTAAGGTTTTTATAAATGAGTTTATAAAAGGGGGCGTGGTACATCCCTTGGGCGTGGAATTTTGTTTCAGCTATAACTTCGGAACCGTAAGTCAAAAGAACATGAAATTTGGTACGAATACATGTCTATGGGAGCCGCTTATGGTAAGGTATATATAAATTAGTTTCTAAAAAGGGGCGTGGCATATACCATAGGCGTGAAATTTTGTTTCAGCTATATCTTCGGAACCATACGTCGCATGAATTTGATATTTGATATGAGGTNTGGTACATCCCTTGGGCGTGGAATTTTGTTTCAGCTATAACTTCGGAACCGTAAGTCAAAAGAACATGAAATTTGGTACGAATACATGTCTATGGGAGCCGCTTATGGTAAGGTATATATAAATTAGTTTCTAAAAAGGGGCGTGGCATATACCATAGGCGTGAAATTTTGTTTCAGCTATATCTTCGGAACCATACGTCGCATGAATTTGATATTTGATATGAGGTCATATCTATGGTAGGCGCTTATAGTAAGGTGTATATGAATGAGTTTATAAAAGGGGGCGTGGCACATCCCGTAGGCGTGGAATTTTTTATCAGCTATAGCTTCGTAACCATTAGTCACATGAACTTGAAATTTAGTATGTAGACATATCTATGGTATGTTCTTATAGTAAGATACAAATAAATTAGTTTTTTGAAGGGGCGTGGCTCCTCTCAAAATCATGGAATTTTTAATCAGCCATAACCTCGGACCCATAAGTTACAAGAACCTGAAATTTGGTATGCAAACATATCTATGGTAGGTGTTTATAGGAAGGTATATATAAATGAGTTTGTAAAAGGAGGCGTAGCACATAACATGGGCGTGGACGTTTTCTTCAGCCGTAACTTCGGAACCACAACTCATGTGACCCCTTTAATTCCTTCTGATATGCCTTTGCAATTTAAAAAAACTTCAGTTTCCGGTCAGCTTAGCTTTCGCAATAACAATAAACAAGAATGCCTTAAAATAAAACCCAACTCTTTATCGTTAATAAAGTGTATGTTAGTTGCATTGGAAAATGCATCTATGTTAATAGATGTTTTGAAGTACTAAAAACAGGCTGTGGAATAATATTAGAGTTATTATTCGTAAGAAATTATATAAAATTTAGTTATTACAATACAACGTTGGTGTTTCTACTATTATATAATTTCTTGGAGATATTTTAATATAAATAAAAACACCTGATGTGCCAAAAACTTATTATTGCTTTTCATTCCATAGCACCCCAGCTATACAACTATTCTACCATATTATGCTATCACGGCTTTATTAAAATCAGAGAAGAAATGAAATATAACGTCGTTACATAAAGTATTTTTCATATTTGTATTAAGACGTGGGGGAAAACCTGCGGGAAAAAGCTATGTAGTATATAGATATATGGGAACATATTGCATGAAACTGAATTTAACAAAACTCGGTTTTGGAGCCAGCTATCGGGCTCATTTTTGGCAGGTGTATTTATCCTTATGTAGCGAAGGTATATTCTGAGTTTGAAGCACATCGGACTGTACATGAAATTTTTTAGTATACCTCGACCCCTGCGCCACCTATCGGAAAAGTTAAAAGTTTGTGCACTCCTCCTCCGAAACACCTTTTCATCAAAGCAACAGTCATTCGAATCGGTTAAGAAACATAGGAGAAAATAGTTCCCAATTATTCATGCTTGCCTATTTATATATAGATTCATTTAAAATATTGCATGTAAACATCTTCTCGGCGATACATGTAGTTGTCATGAAAATTAACTAAAAAAATTTATTTTATTAACCACTGGAACGAAAAAAACTTGCTCCGCTCAAATGGGTTAAAAGCAAACTTCAGTTGACATATTTACACGCTTACATGCAGACATATGCATACACAGTGGACTTGCACTAACTTGGACATCGCATTGCTTGTACTTTGACGTGGTTGAATCTTTTTATGGTACTGAAGATTTGCTTACGGGTGAAAAAAAAACTAAAAATCAGCCGTGGATATATGTAAACATAAATTTATAAAGGCTTTGAAGTATAGAACTTTTTAATATTCAAAAATAAATAGAATCATCTTTTCGCATTTACACAAATGGTGTTCAAGGCACATTGACCCACCTGTCCAAAAATCGTGGCGCGTCATGGACAAAAATTTTACAATTTCGGACCGAAAAATGTGCAAACGAGCAAAGTTGCCACGTTACATTTATGAACTTCCGATAAAACCACATATGTTTGAAAATTTAGGAGTTTTGATTTTATTAAAAAAAAATAATGTATTTTCCCGCAGAAAACGTTCACTTTATTTAATGTTAATTCAAATTACACCTTAAAATACTAGTTAATGACTGAAATATTGTTATGGAACAGAGAAATAGATTGTTTTGCCAAAAGTTACCAAAAATTACCCAAATTCGATATAACATATTTTACTGTACATAGAGAACTGTTTGCCACTTTTCACTTGGCTGGCCGAGATTTCTTAAATTTTAGATTTTAGAATTTTTGTGTCGGACTGAAAAAGTTGCGCTTGAGGGTGATGAATTTGCGGGGAGATGTGCTGCGGTTGTTATGAAGGAATTTATTTGGCCTTGAGAAATACGCGAATGAGTTTATGAATGAAATAGTTCTTGTTGTATTTGAATATGTGCGTGATTATGTATGTATCCTGAGTTGTACATATGTATGCATGTGCGTGGTATTTGGTAGAAAAATGCACATACGTATGTATGTATGTATATTAGGGCGGGTCGAAAATCTAATTTTTATCAAATCCCTTGGGAATAGTGAAAATATATTGAATCATGAAGTTAGCAACAACCCTTCAAAATAGAGGGTTCTATTTTTCCTACCGAGCCCAAAGCAGCACCTGTTGACAAGAGTTATACTTCGTTTGATCTCAAGGTTGACGTTGTTGATGGTGTTTATGCTGGATCATAGGTAGACAAAGTCCTTCGCTACTTTAAAGTTATAGCTGCCAACAGTGATGTGTGTCCCGAAACGTGGTGGACTCTTTATATGTTGCTAGCAGGTACTTTGTCTTGTCTTCATTCATCGCTAGACCAACCTCTTTAGCTTCTTTTCTAAACTGGAAAATGCTGCAAAGCTTTTTTTCTTAAACCAGTTTTGAGCATATCAGATCACTTCATGGGCGTAGCCAGAACGAAATTTAGGGGGGCCCCATACAAAAAAAAAATCAAAACTAATAACTTACTAAAAAATTGTTTATTATAGCTTAAAATTATTGTAATCATTTGTTGTACAAAAATACAAATAAACAGAAGTTCACAAAAGTTGATATAAAACTATTCGTCGATTTAAATTGTTAAGTTTTTACTGAGCATGAGGAAGCATCGAAAGGCTAACCCCGTCAGTGTGAGACTTTAACCCAAACTAAACTTCCAACCATCATGTTGGATTTCCATGCTGACATTATTATCGGTGTTAATGCTGGTTCCCAAGTAAACGAAATTCTCTACTTTCTCGAAATTATAACTTTCAAAAGTGACGTGAGTGCCAAGGCGCGAATGTGCTGATTGTTTGTTTGATGACAGGAGATACTTCGTCTTGTACTCGTCTACCACCAGACCCATTCGCTTTGCTTCCTTGTCCAACTTGGGAAAAGCCAGGACAGACTTCGCGGTTTTTCTTACCGATGATGTCAGTGTCATCGACATAAGCCAGCAATTGTACGCTCTTGTAGTAAATTGTTCCTGACCGGGTCAGTTCTGCAGATCTTATTATCTTCTCCAACATCAGATTAAAGAAGTCACATGAAAGAGTGTAGTCCTGTCTGAAACCCCGTCTGGTGGCGAACGGCAACAGAGCAGAGCTGGTGGTATTGCTCAACGTCATTTTTCACAGCCGTATGAGTTTTGAGGGGATGCCAAATTCAGACATAGCGGCATATAGGAAACTCCTTTTAGTGCTGTCGAAAGCGGCTTTAAAGTCGACAAATAGGTGGTGAGTGCCGATCGCGGGTCTTTTCCAAGATTTGGCGTATTGTGAATACCTGGTCTATGGTAGAAAATACATTCGATAAGACCTTGCAAGCTATGCTTAGAAGGCTGATCCCTCGGTAGTTGGCACGCATGGCGGGGTCGCCTTTTTTGTGGATTGGGCAGAGCGCACTTGAATTCCAGTCGTCGGGCATGCACCTTGTTACCTCCTTGCCATCGTAATTAAATAGCTCAGCTGACAGGCCCTCAACTCAAGCAGCTTTGGCACTTTTCGTCATAGTCAGGCGCTGGGATATCGACTCCATCGTCATCGACTAGGACCTCGGGTTCGTCTTCTCTACTTCTTTCAGTGCTTCTGCCATTCAAAAGGGTCGAAAAGTGTTCCCTCCATAATCTGAGTACGTTCTGGACACCGGTCACTAGGTCGCCATGGTTGCTCCTACAAGAGTCTTGAAACCTTCCGTAAGTCGCTCAACTCTCTGCTAAAAATTTCGGGTGTTTTTTCTGTCGGCCAGCATTTCAAGCATTTTCTCACACTCCTCGTGCCAGTAATGAGCGGTAAATGTGGTTCCACTGATCGCGCAAGTCGGTTTGTTGAAGAGTGCTCTCTCACAGCAGGTGTGAGGGTCGAGCGCCGAATCCATTGGCCGTATGTTTTGATTGCAGCTTTTCGACGTTGAACTTTCCTTGGATTGTTGGGGCCATTTTTTTTGCTGCTCAGAGGTTGGGTCGTATATTGGATGCATCAATATAGTAGTGCGAGTCGATGTTTGGCCCTCGGAGTGTACGTATGTACATCTAAAACATGGAAGCATGCCTTCCGTCTATCACAACATCCTCGATTTTGTTTCCCGTTTTTCGATGTGGAGGCATCCATGTAGCTTGATGGATCTGCTAGAACCCAGTAATACATACTGCCAAGTTTCGGGCCCCGGCGAAGTCGATCACCCTCAGCTATTATGTACGCTCTAAGCTAACAGAGCGTTGGATGCCTCGTCCCTCTCTTCTATCGGGGCATTGGCACATATGAATGAGATGTTGAAGAATCTCGCTTTGATGCGGATTGTGGCTAGACTTTCGTCCACTAGAGTGAACGCCGGTCTCTCTCCCACCACAAATCCAACACCGAA
>NW_016158363.1:104987-105442 GCF_001687245.7 Rhagoletis zephyria | reverse complement strand
CTTTAAAGTCGACAAATAGGTGGTGAGTGCCGATCGCGGGTCTTTTCCAAGATTTGGCGTATTGTGAATACCTGGTCTATGGTAGAAAATACATTCGATAAGACCTTGCAAGCTATGCTTAGAAGGCTGATCCCTCGGTAGTTGGCACGCATGGCGGGGTCCCCTTTCTTGTGGATTGGGCAGAGCGCACTTGNTAGTCAGGCGCTGGGATATCGACTCCATCGTCATCGACTGGGACCTCGAAGTGCTTCCGCTATTCAAAAGGGTCGAAAAGTGTTCCCTCCATAATCTGAGTACGTTCTGGACATCGGTCACTAGGTCGCCATGGTTGTTCATACAAGAGTCTTGAAACCTTCCGTAAGTCGCTCAACTCTCTGCTAAAAATTTCGGGTGTTTTTTCTGTCGGCCAGCATTTCAAGCATTTTCTCACACTCCTCGTGCCAGTAATGAGCGGT
>NW_016158363.1:97454-104793 GCF_001687245.7 Rhagoletis zephyria | reverse complement strand
AAATGTGGTTCCACTGCTCGCGCAAGTCGGTTTGTTGAAGAGTGCTCTCTCACAGCAGGTGTGAGGGTCGAGCGCCGAATCCATTGGCCGTATGTTTTGATTGCAGCTTTTCGACGTTGAACTTTCCTTGGATTGTTGGGGCCATTTTTTTTGCTGCTCAGAGGTTGGGTCGTATATTGGATGCATCAATATAGTAGTGCGAGTCGATGTTTGGCCCTCGGAGTGTACGTATGTACATCTAAAACATGGAAGCATGTCTTCCGTCTATCACAACATGCTCGATTTGGTTTCCCGTTTTTCGATGTGGAGACATCCATGTAGCTTGAGAGAACGAAAAATGACACTGAAGATGGAACAACGCCGAAACCGGTTTGTCTCCAAACCAAATTTGACAAGGGACGNTCTGTTTTGATTGCAGCTTTTCGACGTTGAACTTTCCCTGCATTGTTGGGGGCCCTTTTTTTGCTTCTCCGAGGTTAGGTCGTATATTGGATGCATCAATATAGTAGTGCGAGTCGATGTTTGGCCCTCGGAGTGTACGTATGTACATCTAAAACATGGAAGCATGCCTTCCGTCTATCACAACATCCTCGATTTTGTTTCCCGTTTTTCGATGTGGAGGCATCCATGTAGCTTGATGGATCTGCTAGAACCCAGTAATACATACTGCCAAGTTTCGGGCCCCGGCGAAGTCGATCACCCTCAGCTATTATGTACGCTCTAAGCTAACAGAGCGTTGGATGCCTCGTCCCTCTCTTCTATCGGGGCATTGGCACATATGAATGAGATGTTGAAGAATCTCGCTTTGATGCGGATTGTGGCTAGACTTTCGTCCACTAGAGTGAACGCCGGTCTCTCTCCCACCACAAATCCAACACCGAAACGCACTCCTTTACGTGGCAACAGTAGTAGAGGTCGCAAGGCTCCACGCTTACCCGCCTGGCCCCGTCCATCGCATTTCGTGGATGGCGGTGATGTCAGCTTTTATTTTCCCTAGGACATCAACCAGTCGGGCAGAGGCACCATCCCGATTAAGGGTTCGGATATTCCAAGTGCATACCCTAAAATCANTTTTCCCTAGGACATCAACCAGCCGGGCAGAGGCACCATCCCGATTAAGGGTTCGGATATTCCAAGTGCATACCCTAAAATCATAGTCCTTCCTATGTTTGCCGTGATCGTTATCAAAAGAAGGGGGTATCATCCGAGGCATGTGTTTCTTTTCATGNATTCCAAGTGCATACCCTAAAATCATAGTCCTTCCTATGTTTGCCGTGATCGTTATCAAAAGAAGGGGGTATCATCCGAGGCATGTGTTTCTTTTCATGGGGCAGGGTTTTAACGTGGCGGGACCCAAACCCAGCGCACGCGGGCCACTCCCAGTTGAATGGCAGTCAAAAGCTTTGCATTACTGGGAAATGTACAAAACATAGTGGTCAAAAGCGAATATCTCAACTAAACCCTGATGTATTTTTTAAATTCATAGCTCTACATACCTGTATAGTAAACCAAATTGCCGGACCAGATCTTATTCAAAATAAAAAATGTAAAAAAATAAACTTTTTTCCGTATACTCTGTAATATTCCTCCGCAATTTTGTAAGGTAAACTAATAATTTATAATCATTGCTTTGCAGCGAAATATCTTCTCTTAAATTATATACATAGGTATGTATAAACATGAGGACGTATTGAACATTTTGAGTATGCAGATTTTTCATGCTGGTATATTCATTTATGCGAAATATATTACTCGATTTTGTTTTGTCACACTTAAGAAGTAAACGTCTTGGCTGTTCACCCAACCGGTCTATAGTTTTATCAATAATCTCATATTGTTTCTGTGATACAAAACTTTCGTTGTACGCTTAGAAAAGACACATACCTAAAGAGAAAGTAATAAACAATTGAACTATTTTTGCTCATTGTCGACTACAGCCAGGTTTTAGGTTAAATGGAGGTGCTTTGAAGTTAGAGAGAATAACTTGATACAGAACCGAATGATCTACATATCCACTTTTTAAATCAATTTGCTAATTATTTTGTTAGCGTTGGAAGTATAATTTGTTATACAGTATATATATAGGAAAAACCTTGAAAGTTAGGGGGGCCGAAATTATCAAGCAAGCACTTAGTGGTACTATTATTGAATATCTTGGCAAAAATTTGGAAATTAGGGGGCCCGGGCCCCACTGCCCCTACCTGGCTACGCCCATGGATCACTTAATCGGTTGTGATTTTACTTACATGTGTAATGAATGCACAAAAGAATGTTAAACGCTGTTTTTTAATAAAATAAAATAAAAATTTAAATTGATAACAATTTTTATAAAAGTTTACTCAAAAGTCGTATGTGTAATATGTGTAAGAAATATTTAAATTATGGACTTTCTTTAAACTAGGTCTATAAAATCGAAAATACATTCAATAGCTTCGTTAGTAAGCTTAAATTTTTAATTTTTTTGCATAGAATTCTCTTTAGCATAAGATGGCTAACTGTTTCTTCGTTCGAACAGTTTTTCTGATTTCAAGGCGGTCGAATCTGAAACTTTGTAAAAAATAACGATTTTTTTTTCATTTTCTGCATATCTTTTCTATAGTAACCAAACCACTTGTGTGATCTATGACCAGGGTAGGATTTGAAGGCATTTGCCTATTTCCTTGATTAAAAATATTGATTGCCTTTTTTAACTATATTACCTTTGCATGGTTTGCCTTTTTAATATTTATCTTTTCATTTCCACACTTTTATGTTTTACAACACTGCACTGAACGAATGTTCTTTTAATTAGATTTCCTATAAAGGTTCTGGGTATGCAATCTTGTAGCTCATTGAATTCTAGTAGAATAACGTACGAGTTTCAAGTGGCTAACGGTTGATTTTTTAGAATATTTATAGAATAACAGAGCTGGAAACTTGGATTTACACGGGTTTTGTTAAAGAATGAATTGTATTTTTATAAAAAAAATAACCAAAACAAAATATCAGCAAAAATAGTATGTTAAAACTTGGCAACAAGTGGTGCGGCTATAATTTTTTTACAACTGTATGTATGTTTTTATATATTTAATTGGACATGCACATTGTACATAAAAGTATATAACAAAATTAAAAAAATAAATGTCTTTTGCCTTTTTTCAAAGCTCATTTTTCCTTTTTTCAAGTTTTTAGTGCCTTAAAATTCCAAACCCTGTTTATGACTATTAAGGCAAAAAACCTTAGTTATGTCTCCTATATAAATCCCTCTCAGATATAAGACCGATAGGATGACAAATACTACTTTTGATGCACATATGTGATGTAATGTGTCGCAACTAGGGTTTTTTTTTTCATATTTTCACCGATATCCCAGAAACTAGGTCTGACCCAGAGAAACTGTTATGATATTCGGAATCAGGATAAAATTGTCATTAGAAAAGTTTCATCTCTTTCTTAGTGATTTTTTTGTCGAGTAGTGTAATTCATTTAACTTTTCAAATACTTTGAATTGAGGTTAATTTTTTAACAGGTGATAGTAAACCAGTAAACCACATTTTTTCGGTGACAGGTAACAAGATTAACGGAAATAAANAAATAAAGTCAACAAAAATTTGGAAATAAAGTCATTGACGCTATTTCCTCATTCAAATGGAAATAGCGTCAACAATGCTTAAAGTATGTCGATTCATAGAAAAAAATGTTGTTCTTACAATAAACATTGCCCCGTAAGTGTTGTTTTTTAATAGATGAAAAAGGTTATTGCCAAATCCTCAGTGTGGTGCTATTAATCCACACACAATCATGAACTACCACCAATTGATTTTATTAAAAAAAATTTAAATTACGAATATAGTAAAAACCAAACGCAAAACGCAGCTGGAATAAGAGAAATATTGGAAGAAATAGTATAGAAATGATCCAGAACTTGCAAAACATGCTTCGTTTCCACAAAAATAAAGCGGACACTATTAAATTGAAGAAACAGTCCATGTCAAAAAACCCCGGAGGAACACTGAAAGAGTTCTGTGTTCTAAATTAACATATTTTGAACGAATTCGGAATGTCTAAGGTGGAAAAGAAACCAACCTTTCTTTAAGGAAACCATTATAGAAAAGGAATTTTCTTACACTGTATTCATGCCTCCGCCAGCAATTTGTGACATCATTTAAAACCAGCTAAGGAGAACGATGACATTATTTATTAGATGGCACATTCAACAAGCAAATGTGCCAAATTGCGGGTATAAACAATTATTGATTATTTAATATCGGAACCGAGATCATGTAAGTTAATTGATTGGTTTTTGGTTTTCAGACACTTTTGAAACACAAATTATATGCTTTTTTACTGCAGACAAGTTGTCACCAAAACACAGCAGAAATCTTCCAACAACTTACAAATATAAATATGTGAAATATCGAGGGCTTAAATTCATTAATACCCTATATCTGCAATTTGCACAAAAACTAATTTGTGATTTTAGAAACCCTCTGGGACTTATTACCTGTCATCACTGATATATTACTTCTGATTTCCAATTTATAATAGTGTAAATTCTTCTGTCAAGCGTTATATAAGGTAGCATTAATATCACCGATGACAGTTAAATCTTATGTGGATTTTTATATGGGATACGCAGATAGAGGGTATTATTGAATATAAGTATACAAAAAAACGTATACAAAAAATAAATCTGCCTACGTTACAGCACGGTGGGAGAGGGGAAAGGGGGGGCGGGGGAGGCGCGGCGTAGCGTGACGTGGAGTGGCGCGCTGGTCGCGCGGGGTACGCGGGCCGCCGCGAAGCTAAGCGAATTTAATGTTTGAAAGAGCAATAATGTCAATGGATTTTATTTCGCTTTTAAAAAGGTAATAATGTCAGTTGACTTTATTTCGCACCAGGGTGGGAAATAAAGTCAATTGATATTATTTCCGTTGATCTTATTACCTGTCACAATTTTTTCCATGAGTACAGTATTGATTTCATATAGTATGGTGGGGTGCGATAAAGCCATGCGAGATAACGCCATATGGCTCTATCTCCCATCCAATTGCGAGGTAAAGCCATATGGCATTATCACGCTTCGTATTGAGAGATAATGCCATATTTTTTTTTTTGTCAATTGTGAGTTAAAGCCATATGGCCTTATCTCTCATATGAATTTATTTGTCATTGTGAATGTGCATTTAATTGTTATTCATTTCACCTGGCAACTCCCCTGCAGTGTCATAATCCCAATTTTTTTACTTGGGAATATGACACTGCAGAGGGAGTGTCATACTCCCAATTGGGATTTTGACACCTTTGAGCTGGTTTCCCTTTTACGAAATGTGCAAAAAAAAATTTGTTACTTTTTTTAACTTGGGATTTTGTCTAATTTTTATTTGGGATTATGACACCCAGCCTGCGTGTCATAGTCCCAAGTAAAAAAATTGGGATTATGACACTGCAAGGGGAGTGTCATAATCCCAATTTTTTTACTTGGGATTTTGCCAGTTGGGACTATGACATGTCACCGATTTTTCCCTTTTACAGAATGCTTACACCTTCTTGAATGCATATAGAGCAGAAAATATTCCGTAAAAGGGAAAATCACATGAGAGATAAAGCCATACGAGATAACGCCATATGGCCTTATCGCTCTTTGAAATTGGAAATAAAGCCATACAGAAATTTTGGCGCGAATATGGCTTTATCTCTCTTTGAATTGAGTGATAAGACCATATGGCGTTATCTCGCATGGCTTTATCGCACCCCACCATATAGTATATCTCCATACCAAGTTCCGGTACTCTACTACAAACACTTCCAGAGGTATCCAGTATGAAATATTCAATTTGTAAGGGAGGTATCCCCTTTTTATCATCATTAGATATCATACCTTTTAAGTTATGCTAACTGATACCAGTGCACTATGCTCTGGCAGATACAATTTGCTGGCCAAAAGTAATTTTTTAAAGTATGGATAAATTGTTTTTTTTTTTGTCCCTTCACTAAAATAATTCACCAGAGTAAAAAGTGCATACTTGTTATTTTCTTAGAGAGTTTTCCCGTTGAGATATCAGCTGGTAAATTTATACAAAAGTTAAAATATTTTGTTCTTTCGTAGTCAGCCTTCTTGAAGTTCGAATTGGAATAAGTCTTCGAGTGATAAAGACACTTCAAAAAAGAGAATGGAAATGACTAAATAAAACAAAATTTATTTTCAAAATGGACTCTAATTTTGGAAATAATATTCCACTTTAAGTAGAGCCATAAAAAATTGGTTTCATTTGGTGGTCTCCAAGCTTATGGGCTGAAAATCATGTTGTACTTTCTTGAACTTTTGGCCTTGCTTTTCGATGTTTGAAAAGAAGCAGTCAAAAAAGATGCAAAAAAACGCTGTTTTAAACTTTTTGCTGCCAAGTATTATTACGTGGGTGTTCCCGCGGAATAAAAAACCTACATACATAAAGGAAATAATGATATGCAAGCACATAGGTGAAAAATTAATTTTTGCATATTTTATTCAAACTTGTACGATACTTCCTTTTTTTAACTTTATGCCTAGCCTAATTTTAACCAATATACTTGTTGTCGGCCGCTGTGGTGTAGTGGGAAGCAGTGCGCGCTTCCACTCCGAAACGCCTGGGTTCAAACCCTGGTCAAAGCAACATCGCAAAAAAAAATTAGAAAAAAGGTTTTTTCTTAACAGCGGTCGTCTCTTGGCAGGCAATGGCAAACCTTCGAGTGTATTTCTGCCATGAAAAACAGCTTCTCATAAAAAACAATCGCCGTTCGGAGTCGGCATAAAACTGTAGGTCCCTCCACTTTGTGTGACAATATCAAGGCGCACGCCACAAATCGGAGGAGAAGCTCGGCCAAACACTAACATATGTGTAAGCGCCAGTCTATTATTATTATTACTTGTTGTGCTAGTGTCCTTTCAAATTAATTAGTACAAATTTGTACAATAAAGTACAAGCCACAATAACATTGACAAATACAAATCGTCACTTTAATTCACAAAGGCCCTAACCAAAACTTTTTTAGAAACTGCGTTATTCACAGATTTTGGTAAGATATATCTATAAAAATGCACCTTCACTCAAAATTTGAAAGTGTTAGTACCAAAATCTGCGGAGGTATATGCCACTTTTTAAAACTCCCCATAAGTATGTATGATTTCAATTTTACACTGAAAATAAAGGTTCGTAAAAGTGCTACGAAAATCTTTCGTAGTGTTGGTTTTTGTACAATGTACGAAACTTTCGTTCATAATACGAACACATTTTTCACAACGAAACAAGATTTTACGAACCATACGTAAATATAACGAAAGGACTTTCGTAAGGCATTTTTTCAGTACAATTTACGAAAT
>NW_016158363.1:64694-97429 GCF_001687245.7 Rhagoletis zephyria | reverse complement strand
TTTTTTAAATTCGTACAACATACGAATATTTTCGTACAATATACTCTATTACCGGCAGTTTAATATTTCATCATATTTTTTGTATCGCGTGTCATTGCGGAATTAATTGTTGGCTGCTGTGAAATGTATAATATAATTTTAAACGTTTTAAAATGGGATTTGCTGGATAAAAAAACCATACAGAATTAAATATTAAAGCTGTGGACATACTATGCTTTTAAGCATACAATGTTTTTAACATCGCCTACGCTGCGCCCTGCGCTGCAATGTGGGACTTGATAAATAGGAAATTTCATAATTTACCTATCAACGGAAAGCCTAAGCCAGGAGCACTACTTAATGTAATTAAAAGTAAGTATATGTATGACTTTTCACTGAAACTTGCTTTTCAGAGGCCTTATAATTTTCTTTTAATTTAGGTTAGAATGGTGGCGGAAGAACTATTACGCCCAAGTAGCAGCTAAGTGCCATTTTGATTTTAATTTATAGTCGTGAAGGAAACAAACATCGATGAAGCTGCGAATCTGTCAAGTGCCTCTACATAAAAATATTATAATGTTTAAGAAAGTAAAACCAGTATTTTTTATATCCTTTCATATTTTATATCTTATTATATTTAGTTTTGCTGAGTCTCATAGTTTAACACTTTGCATCAATATACTTTATTGAATGCAATAAAAAATATGTAGTATAGAACCTATTCGTATGCATATAAATAAAAGACTTAAATTTTATTATATGTAGGTAAAATAACCTTTTTTATTAATTCTAAACTACAGTGTAGTCAGAAAATACTTCTTCTTTCGTAGAACGTATGATTGCTTTTATTATTAACACTATAAAAAACATGACTAAAATTATAGCACAACACTTTCATTATATTTTAATCAATAATGTTAAGCGTTTTTGCAAAACGTTTTGTTAAACAAAAACGCTTAAAATTAACGATAAAAACAAAATAAAAGTGTTGTGTTATAATTCGTAATATTTTTTCTACAGTGTAGAGAATGAAAGCAAAATCGCACATTCTACGAAACAAGCGCAGATTTTACGAAAGTGATTTCGTTAAATATACGAATTATTTCTGTGCATTTTACAAAAATTTCGTAAAAAATAAAGAAATAGTACGATTTTTTTTTAGTAAATAGTACGAAATTTGTTAGTAAATAGTACGAAATTGTTTAGTAAATAGTACTAAATTCTTTAGTAAATAGTACGAATACATTCGTAAAATGTATTCAAAAATCTTATGCCTCATATTTTCGTAGTATGTACGAAAACGGGTTTGTTCAATCAACGAAAACTTTCGTGGCTCAAAATGACAAAAAATTTCGTAAGATTTACGCAAGTTTTCGTTATATTTACGCAGATTTTATTTTCAGTCTATAATGTTTTTCTGCTTCTCCTGTAAAACAAATAAATTCTTGGTTAGGGTCTTTAATTAAAGCAACGAAATACTAACATACGTGACACTTATATCCAAAGGAAACAGTTTTTATTTAAAGCACCTATGATTAGAAAAAAATATATAGCAAAAATGTGGTCTGAATTCGATAACGCCAAATTGGATCCGCTATTTTGAGTTTCAAAAATCTGACATCATATTCGAGATCAGCAACCTCGAAAAAACGACTTCCATCCATGTGTAAGTTTCTGTTGAAAAGAAAAAAATTATAAAATTTGGTCACCATATTGGATCCGCCATTTTGATCTTCGAAAATCTGACATTAGATTCGATATCAGAGACCTCGAAAACCCCCCATTTGTAGGAGTTTGTGGTGAAAAACAAAACATTATAATATTTAGTCGCCAAATTGGATCCGCCGTTTTAAATTCCAAAACTGACATAGGATTCGAAATCAGCGAATTCGAAAACCCCCCTATGTATAAGTTTTTGGTGAAAAGGAAAAAATTATAAGATTTGGTTGCCATGTTGGATCCGCCATTTTAAATTTGAAATACCTGGCATCATATTCGAAATCATCGACCTCCAAAAAACCCAAGTTTAAAATCAATTTGGTTACTTTTCGACTTTTGGACAGCAAATAGTAGTCGCCAGACCATAGTAAAGTGTGCGAAATTTCAATATGTTCGGCTGAGTAGTTAAAGCGTGAACGCGTAATAAACAATATTATATTAGTAAGGATAATCCAGTACTGACCATTAAAAAAATTTGTGGAGCCATATACACAAACACAAAATATTACACAGAGCTGCCGAAAGTACTACTATAGGAGTTTTTCACTACTATACTTCTGTACTCCCTAAGGACAGATTAAACTACTATTTTGCGAGATAGTTTACTTTACTTTACTTACCCGCCGTCCGTCGTGCTACTTTTTACTAACATTATCGGTCGCGTGGGCTCTTTTATGACCCCAAATTTAAATTAACTGCATTTACAATGCTTTAGTTTTTATTATTAAATTTCTTTTAAAAAAATTTTACTTATATATATTTTAAATAAAAAACACATTCAGTTATTTTACAGAACAAATTTATTCGCACTTAAATTGTTGATGGTTTTAGTAAAATATCTGAAAAGTTCAAAGTTAACAAATTTTTATTTCATAACTTTTGGGTTTTCGAAACTGAAAAAGATATAAGAAACCAAAACATGGGAAGAAGCCCAAACAAACATAAAAAATTCACTGGCCAAATTTGATGATTTTTATTCTACGCATTCCATACAAATAGTTTGGCAGTGCCTTGGACAAATAGTTTTCTTACAATGGGCACATGTTTTCGTATATTTTCTGTCTAAATTCCGTGGGCAGAACTCACATCTACGCTTTTTTTGTTCTGGTTCTGGAATATTTTCTTGTTGGTGAGAGCCTTGTGTAAAACGTTGAATAAGAAACCGCAACTTCCGAGGCTATGTTCGACAAGCAAGATGAGTTTCAATTAGGGAAAATGCCAAAGACTTAATGAAGTCCTTCCGCTTTATATTCTGCCCCATATACAAAGTGTCAAATATGATATGAGCATTTATACATCAAATATCGAGCATTGAAAAAAATAAACGAAGTAGCCATCTGGAGCAAGAACGTGCAACTGAATAGAACATTTCGTCAATTGCGACATATTCTCCAACGGAATAGCAATCTTGTATGGGTGCTAACTTGTCTAAATTCCGACGACGTGCTCGTGAAGTGATGTCATCGAAGCGTATGTTTCGTAATAAGAATGCAAATCTTTCAGCTGATATAATAGCTCTGCAAATATCTATTCCAGTCCCATCAGAAACATCCTCCACTTTAATGCGAGAAGATTTATACAGTCCCATTATGTACAGTGTACCAATCAGCGCTTTAATTTCAATAAGATTAGTCTCACAAACATCTCTGGACCTATCGTATCCTTCTAGAGTTTTAATCTTGTTATTCGTAAAATCAACAATTTTTTGCAGCCAGTCGTAAGGAAAAATTAGGTTCCAAGCTTCAATAATGGTCTTATCACCCTTACATTTGCTTTAGGTCCTGGGAGATGAGAAACATATTGTGACATATTTTTTGTATCGCGTGTCATTGCGGAATTAATTGTTGGCTGCTGTGAAACGTATAATATAATTTTAAACGTTTTAAAATGCGATTTGCTGGATAAAAAAACCATACAGAATTAAATATTAAAGCTGTGGACATACTATGCTTTTAAGCATACAATGTTTTTAACATCGCCTACGCTGCGCCCTGCGCTGCAATGTGGGACTTGATAAATAGGAAATTTCATCATTTACCTATCAACGGAAAGCCTAAGCCAGGAGCACTACTTAATGTAATTAAAAGTAAGTATATGTATGACTTTTCACTGAAACTTGCTTTTCAGAGGCCTTATAATTTTCTTTTAATTTAGGTTAGAATGGTGGCGGAAGAACTATTACGCCCAAGTAGCAGCTAAGTGCCATTTTGATTTTAATTTATAGTCGTGAAGGAAACAAACATCGATGAAGCTGCGAATCTGTCAAGTGCCTCTACATAAAAATATTATAATGTTTAAGAAAGTAAAACCAGTATTTTTTATATCCTTTCATATTTTATATCTTATTATATTTAGTTTTGCTGAGTCTCATAGTTTAACACTTTGCATCAATATACTTTATTGAATGCAATAAAAAATATGTAGTATAGAACCTATTCGTATGCATATAAATAAAAGACTTAAATTTTATTATATGTAGGTAAAATAACCTTTTTTATTAATTCTAAACTACAGTGTAGTCAGAAAATACTTCTTCTTTCGTAGAACGTATGATTGCTTTTATTATTAACACTATAAAAAACATGACTAAAATTATAGCACAACACTTTCATTATATTTTAATCAATAATGTTAAGCGTTTTTGCAAAACGTTTTGTTAAACAAAAACGCTTAAAATTAACGATAAAAACAAAATAAAAGTGTTGTGTTATAATTCGTAATATTTTTTCTACAGTGTAGAGAATGAAAGCAAAATCGCACATTCTACGAAACAAGCGCAGATTTTACGAAAGTGATTTCGTTAAATATACGAATTATTTCTGTGCATTTTACAAAAATTTCGTAAAAAATAAAGAAATAGTACGATTTTTTTTTAGTAAATAGTACGAAATTTGTTAGTAAATAGTACGAAATTGTTTAGTAAATAGTACTAAATTCTTTAGTAAATAGTACGAATACATTCGTAAAATGTATTCAAAAATCTTATGCCTCATATTTTCGTAGTATGTACGAAAACGGGTTTGTTCAATCAACGAAAACTTTCGTGGCTCAAAATGACAAAAAATTTCGTAAGATTTACGCAAGTTTTCGTTATATTTACGCAGATTTTATTTTCAGTCTATAATGTTTTTCTGCTTCTCCTGTAAAACAAATAAATTCTTGGTTAGGGTCTTTAATTAAAGCAACGAAATACTAACATACGTGACACTTATATCCAAAGGAAACAGTTTTTATTTAAAGCACCTATGATTAGAAAAAAATATATAGCAAAAATGTGGTCTGAATTCGATAACGCCAAATTGGATCCGCTATTTTGAGTTTCAAAAATCTGACATCATATTCGAGATCAGCAACCTCGAAAAAACGACTTCCATCCATGTGTAAGTTTCTGTTGAAAAGAAAAAAATTATAAAATTTGGTCACCATATTGGATCCGCCATTTTGATCTTCGAAAATCTGACATTAGATTCGATATCAGAGACCTCGAAAACCCCCCATTTGTAGGAGTTTGTGGTGAAAAACAAAACATTATAATATTTAGTCGCCAAATTGGATCCGCCGTTTTAAATTCCAAAACTGACATAGGATTCGAAATCAGCGAATTCGAAAACCCCCCTATGTATAAGTTTTTGGTGAAAAGGAAAAAATTATAAGATTTGGTTGCCATGTTGGATCCGCCATTTTAAATTTGAAATACCTGGCATCATATTCGAAATCATCGACCTCCAAAAAACCCAAGTTTAAAATCAATTTGGTTACTTTTCGACTTTTGGACAGCAAATAGTAGTCGCCAGACCATAGTAAAGTGTGCGAAATTTCAATATGTTCGGCTGAGTAGTTAAAGCGTGAACGCGTAATAAACAATATTATATTAGTAAGGATAATCCAGTACTGACCATTAAAAAAATTTGTGGAGCCATATACACAAACACAAAATATTACACCAACACATATGTACATCAGAGCTGCCGAAAGTACTACTATAGGAGTTTTTTACTACTATACTTCTGTACTCCCTAAGGACAGATTAAACTACTATTTTGCGAGATAGTTTACTTTACTTTACTTACCCGCCGTCCGTCGTGCTACTTTTTACTAACATTATCCGTCGCGTGGGGTCTTTTATGACCCCAAATTTAAATTAACTGCATTTACAATGCTTTAGTTTTTATTATTAAATTTCTTTTAAAAAAATTTTACTTATATATATTTTAAGTAAAAAACACATTCAGTTATTTTACAGAACAAATTTATTCGCACTTAAATTGTTGATGGTTTTAGTAAAATATCTGAAAAGTTCAAAGTTAACAAATTCATGTGTGTTTTATTTCATAACTTTTGGGTTTTCGAAACTGAAAAAGATATAAGAAACCAAAACATGGGAAGAAGCCCAAACAAACATAAAAAATTCACTGGCCAAATTTGATGATTTTTATTCTACGCATTCCATACAAATAGTTTGGCAGTGCCTTGGACAAATAGTTTTCTTACAATGGGCACATGTTTTCGTATATTTTCTGTCTAAATTCCGTGGGCAGAACTCACATCTACGCTTTTTTTGTTCTGGTTCTGGAATATTTTCTTGTTGGTGAGAGCCTTGTGTAAAACGTTGAATAAGAAACCGCAACTTCCGAGGCTATGTTCGACAAGCAAGATGAGTTTCAATTAGGGAAAATGCCAAAGACTTAATGAAGTCCTTCCGCTTTATATTCTGCCCCATATACAAAGTGTCAAATATGATATGAGCATTTATACATCAAATATCGAGCATTGAAAAAAATAAACGAAGTAGCCATCTGGAGCAAGAACGTGCAACTGAATAGAACATTTCGTCAATTGCGACATATTCTCCAACGGTATAGCAATCTTGGCAGTTTTCGACGAAATTGTCGAAGCACTCCCGTATGGGTGCTAACTTGTCTAAATTCCGACGACGTGCTCGTGAAGTGATGTCATCGAAGCGTATGTTTCGTAATAAGAATGCAAATCTTTCAGCTGATATAATAGCTCTGCAAATATCTATTCCAGTCCCATCAGAAACATCCTCCACTTTAATGCGAGAAGATTTATACAGTCCCATTATGTACAGTGTACCAATCAGCGCTTTAATTTCAATAAGATTAGTCTCACAAACATCTCTGGACCTATCGTATCCTTCTAGAGTTTTAATCTTGTTATTCGTAAAATCAACAATTTTTTGCAGCCAGTCGTAAGGAAAAATTAGGTTCCAAGCTTCAATAATGGTCTTATCACCCTTACATTTGCTTTAGGTCCTGGGAGATGAGAAACATTATTGTGACTACATGTTCGAACAGCTTTGTTAGAGGGATCCCTCTTCCAATTATAGGCAACTGCAAATCTTGATGTTGATGATTTTTTGTACGCAATGTAGTATTTTTGCCTAGAGCTCAACAATTGCGAAAGTGGGAAAGTGGTCATCGTTACTACTTGTTAATACGTTTTCCTCTTCGTCAGAATCACATTCTTGCTCAGACTCCGAAATGTGCTCAATTATTTCAGTCTGGTAACTTTCACTACCTCTTTCTACGAAAAAATTTATTGAATACTTTAAATTGTTTATCATTCTTCATACCATTGCCACCATCGCACATAGGGCTATTTGAACGATTTAGGCGGCCAAAAACCAATTTGACAAAATTTTGGAGAAAACTTGAAAAATTAGTCACTTTCGATAGAGAACATCCCAAATAACATTTCCCAGTCCTCCTCACTTTTCTAACTTATATAGCAAACGCTCACCGTTGACCGGAAATAGAATATTCTAACGCTGCTTACAAATAAATTTTCGCTCTCTAGAAAGATCGTGACGGTTTTAAGTTAATATTTTGATTTCTGCATTATATTCTTAAAAAGTAGTGATGGTTCCGCATACAGACGGTAATAATGTATTTATGGGTAAATTTTTTTAATCATTTTATTAAGCAAAATTTCAATTTAAATGTAACGAAAATAGCGGTTTTCAACGAGAGAGATCGCGATATTATTCCTTATTCAATTGAAAGCTTAGAAATTTGGCTAATATAGTGTGAAAATACTGCCCGCAGAAAATGGCAGATAAGTGGTATTTCTTAACTTAGAAAATGTATTAAGGAAAAATCTAAAAACGCAACTAGTATATAGTAACACTACTTTAGATCTATTTTAACACTAAAATTAAACTTTTAAGGTGAATTTGAGGCCGCTGAACTAGAATATGAATCCATTTAATTTAAGAAATAAATGGTTTTCGAGATATTAGCAAAAGTCATGTTTTCTAGGACCTTTCGGTCCTGTTGCTAGAAATCTGCGGGAATGTAAGGCGAACCCAACCATGTTTTCTATTTCGGAATAAATATTTATTTTCCTTTACATTGATGTTATATAAGTGATGATTAAAGAAATATTCTTGGGTATACAAGCGTTTAAATTTAGATAAATGTCAATTTAGATAAATCCACGATATTTCAGTAAATATTGTATCCAAATTGTTAAAAATTAGTATATAAAGTAAAATTTTGGAACAAAATAGGGTTATTATTAAATTTTTAGAAAATGGGTGTGGCCCCGCCCACTTATGATGAAATTCTGTATCCCAGTATCCGCTTCACTAATCCGTACAAAACTCCGTATGAGCCGTATTGCTTAGGCTTTATCTAACATTACTGCTAAAAATTCTTGAAATCGGGCGATAACCACGCCCACTTTATTTATTTATTTATTTATTATAATCAAACACACAACCATGAGTTATTTTACAGTGTTTGAACTTAATTTAATTATAAAAGCTTAAAAACTTACATTAAGGGAAACCGTAGGTTGTAAAAATGTGTAAGGAGGAGAAGAAGAACAAAGAAGTATTAGAAAAAAGAAAAATATATGTGTACGTGCATCTTAGCAATTTAGAGGGCAAAAATTATGTAAGAGCTCATTTTTAAAGTGCGATGTACTTCGGATAGTTTTGATCTTATATGGCAGAGCGTTCCAAAGACGAACAGCAAAAACAAAGAACTGACGTTCAGATACAAGGCAACTGTATGTCATACTAAGCAGGTTAAGTGATCGGGCCGATCTCGTGAATTGAATTCGTTCAACAAGGTATTTGGGCTCATGAGAGTTAATTACCTTGTGAAGCAGCATTAGGCATTTTACTTTTAATAAATCGTCGAACTTTATAGAAAATATTTTTAAGGCAAAAACAGATATGTGATCACGACGTTTTACACAATACACGTATCTGGCGATGTTGTTGTAGAGGATATTAAGTTTGCCACGACACAGACTATCACAATTGGCATACAGTTCACATCCATACAATAAGGTTGGTAACAGAAATGTTTTAGCTAAAAGCAGTCGAATTTTCTCTGGGGTAAAGTGCTGAATAGTCCATAATGAACGGAGCATGCCATAAACCTTGCCTATTGCACTATAAATGTGGGTATTCCACGATAGGGTTCTATTGAAAATTATCCCTAGGTTTCTTGCAGTGTCAACAAATTTTATAACAGAGTTGTTCAATTTCACTTCACTGTAGCCCTCAAGTTTGAAAGTCTTCTTGTAAATAACGATGCACTGTGATTTACTTGGATTTAAAAGTAACCCATTGTCACAGGCCCACTTGCTAACGTGATCTAAGTCAGTGTTGAGGTTACTAATACAATTATTAACGGATACAAAAGGGCAACTGACATATAGTTGAACATCATCTGCATATACATGAATATCACAATATTTTAACACACTTTGAAGATCGTTTACATATAACACAAACAATAGAGGACCGAGAGTCGAGCCTTGGGGAACGCCTTTAGTTACGGGTAAGCAGTTAGATATAATGTCACCGGCCCAAACAGCTTGTGAGCGATCATTGAGGTATGATTTTATTAAATTTAATGCTGTCGACGAGAAGTTAAACAAGTTGCTAAGTTTCAAGGCTAGAAGATCGTGATTAACAGTGTCGAAAGCTTTGGAATGATCCAGAAGTGTTAATAAAGTCACGCGATCGTTGTCAATGTTTAGTCTGATGTCGTCTGATACCCTAATTAGCGCCGTTATACAGCTTCGGTTGGATCTAAAACCAGATTGGTACCTATTCACCAGCAGGTTTCGACTCAGAAAAGAATTTATCTGAGTATGCATAATGCGCTCAAGTACCTTGGATAAAAAGGGTAGTATTGCGATGGGTCTAAAATCCCCATTAGATTTCTTAATTGGAATGATTTTTGCCGACTTCCAACAGTGAGGAAAAACAGACGTGGTCAAAATGCTGTTGAAGACATAAGTTACGTACGGTAAAATTTTAGGCAATAAGCATTTAAAAAATTTCGGATGAATTCCGTCTATACCAATTCCCATATAACGGTAATTTGCAGAAACGCGAAAACTGCGATAAATCAATAACTACTGAAGCTAATTCACTCTAAATCGATTCTTGGAATAACCTCTTAGCATTAATTAAAATTATTATAATTTTTTGGATAATGTGCGTGGCGCCGCGCACTTTTGACCACAAATGTATATCTCGGTAACCGACTTATCAATTTGTACAAAACTCGGTGCACTTGCTATGGAAATAAATGCGTTGAAAATACGAAAACTCCGGTATTTCAGTAATTCAGGACGCTAATTTACTCCCAGTTAATACTTACAAAATTCTCTTAACAATAAATAAGACTGATACTATTACAAAAATGTAGTTTTATTACATTGGGTGCATTTGAGCTACGTACTAATTACCGCAATATTGCAGACTTGTTGCTTTCCTGATAACGTGTTGCTCATGCTCAACTAAAACTTTGCTAAAATGTGATACATATTTGAATTATTTAATTCTTTTAAATTAAGTTGAATTTGATCTTTTAAACCCTGGAAGGCTCCTTAGAGATGAAGCCTTTTCAAGCCCATTTCCATTGATACCCATATTGCAGCAATTCATTTAACTAATTGAACAAAATTTTTTAACAGGTGGCAACTCTGTTAATGTGTTAGCCTATATTTACTTTATTTTAAACATTTACAATTCTATATGTCAAAACACGTCTTTTCTAAACATTTCGAGTTGAAATATTCATAAAAATAATTTTGGCCGCATAAATCGCCTAAATACCCCTATGTGCATCGATGGCGCAAATTATTTCGTCATCGTTTTCCTCTTCTAACCACTGCAAGATGTGAGCTTCTTGTTGCCAATTCATTTTCAATGTAACGAAAGAACGATGTAAAATAAACCGTCGCGTGGGGCGAAAAAACATCCTAAGAAATTTAAACCGACTGTCTTTTACAATAGCGACGCAATAACTGAGCGAAACTACACAGAATATCTCAAGCATAGCAACACGTGAAGCTATAGGCTGACCTGTACGTTAATTCGTAGAACGAGATACAATATTAAATTTTTTTTGAAAATGAAGGGCTTTTTTTCGCCTCTCTCGACGAACGGCGGGTTAATAAACTTTCTTTTAAAGTTTTATACAAGTTTCTCAAGCTATTATTACAGCATTATTCAAAACTTACGACTGCAGTAATGAATCTATATTGAGTATAAATCTTGTAACGTAGCGTTTTTCTGTGAAGGTCCCGACGCTTCTGTTCTCTATGGTGGGGTATACTCGCCGTTCCCAGGGTCCGTTACAATAAATTTTTATTGTGGGGCCTTTGCAAATATTACTTTATTTATTTATCCTTATTCTCTATAACGTGGAAATTCTTATTTTCCACAAACACAATATGATTACGCGGTATGTAAACTCTTAACGGTGCTATACTGTCGGCGTGCTCCTGTTGGGTGACGTCGACGCTTTTCTGTGCTACTATGCCGGCGCTCTGTTGCTGTGCGACGTCAGCGTTACTGTGTTGGCGTTCTGCTGCTATGCGACGTCCGTGCAGCTATGCCGGCGTTTTGCTGATGTGTGACGTCGGCGTTACTAAGTCGGTGTTCTATAACGTTGCAGGCGGGCGTCACCGTCACGCGGGTTCACGGTGGGCGGTGGAGTGGCGGCGCTCCACCTTCAAATAGCCAAGCCCTGTGCGGCAGTCCCGTGTACAAGTCAAGGACTAATTGTTGGTGGCTGGGCGTTCTCTACAACGACTCCGCTACTGACGCTTAGGTGTAGGTGACGTCGGCGGGCTGCGCTGCCCTCTGTCGTCGCAATGCCCTCGGCCAGTGCTCTCCCCTGGGCGACGTCGGAGCTCTTCTCCTGGGTGACGTCGGCGCTCTGCTGATGGAAGACGTCGACGTTTCCGTCTGTGGATTGGCGGCGCTCTGCATCTAAATAGTCAAGCCTTGCACTGCAGTCCCGTATAGGTACAATTCAAGGACTGTTTGTTGGTAGCTGTGCGTTCACGACCACAGCTCCGTGCTAACTTACTCGTATTTTGCTGAGCCACTTCTTTATAGGTCGTGTTCTTCGTGTTGCTGAGTAATGTGGCTACATGTTGCTTTGCTATGGTGACGGTATCGCCTAAAAGTGTTGCTATGGTCCCTCGTTGTTGTTACTCGTGTGGTCGTTGATGTTAGTGATGTAGTCGTTGTTGCTGGTGTGGGGGTACCTCTTCGGTAGGCTCAAGTTTGACGGCGTTTCGGGACTATACGGACGCCCCACCGGGATATGGTTACCCTGTAATTTTCCGTGATGATCCTCACGCTGGAATTGCAGATCCCCTCCTCAATGTCGCGTAGAGCACTCCGTACCCTCTCGGCGATGTCTGGGAACTGGTCCGTCGGCTTCGTCGGTGAGAATGGCCGTTTGTTCCCTTGGTGGTGTTGACGAGCCTCGCGAGGGCGACGTTGCTTCGGACGGTGCTGGGGCTCGGGGCGGTGGCGGTGCGAGTGGCACTACCTCAGGTGGCGCAGGTGTGTGGGGCGGCGGAGGTAGCGGTGATGTTGCCTCTGGAGATTCCGAGGGTCGTGATGGTGGCGGTGGTGCTCCTGTCTCCGATGGTTGCTGGAATACCCTCAGCATATGCGCGCGTTTTTGCGCCGCCATGCCCGCCGTGAATGGGCCGGATATACGACCCGGCCCTGCTTCTCCGCCTCCTACGTATCTCAGCACCCTCTCGATCATTTCCACTACGTGGATTCCGCAGTCGCTGTCGTTGGTTTGTTGTGGTAGCTCCAGATATAACTCCTGTATGTGGGGGGCCTCCCGCTGATGTCGCTGCTGGTATTCCCACCGGAGGAACTCTCGCCATTGCTGTACCGCGTGTGTCACCCTTCCCACTTTCCTGGAGTCGGCCACCCAAATGTAGAGGTCGTGCCAACATTCGCTGTCCGTGATGTGGTGGGCCATCTCCTGGTTGGCGAGGGCGAGCAGGTACCAATGGCTCGCGACGTTGTGTGGTACGAGGATAACCCACTGGCCGAAGATGTCGGTGTGGCGTAGCCTCCGTTGGATGCGTTGATAGTTCTCTTCCCGGTCGGGTTGACTTAATTGTCAGACCACAAATGGTGCTCCTGTCTCCGATGGTTGCTGGAATACCCTCAGCATATGCGCGCGTTTTCGCGCCGCCTTGAACGCCGTGAATGGGCCGGATATACACCCCGGCCCTCCTTCTCCGTGCCCTACGTATCTCAGCACACTCTCGATCATTTCCACTACGTAGATTCCGCAGTCGCTGTCGTAAGTTTGTTGTAGTAGCTCCAGATATAACTCCTGTATGTGGGGGGCCTCCCGCTGATGTCGCTGCTGGTATTCCCACCGGAGGAACTCTCGCCATTGCTGTACCACGTGTGTCACCCTTCCCACTTTCCTGGAGTCGGCCACCCAAATGTAGAGGTCGTGCCAACATTCGCTGTCCGTGATGTGGTGGGTCATCTCCTGGTTGGCGAGGGCGAGCAGATACCAATCGACGTTGTGTGGGTACGAGGATAACCCACTGACCGAAGAGTTCGGTGTGGCGTAGCCACCGGTGGATGCGTTGATAGTTCTCTCCCCAGTCGGGTTGGCTTAATTGTCAGACCACAAATGGGCTGAGCACGGGATCTAGTATGTTGAGCGTTGCTTCCAGGCCCTTCGCCGAGACATAGATGACTGTGTCTGTCATGGGCCCTGTCAGTGTCCGCAGGTCGGCCTCATACAGCGCTATTCCGCTTGGTCCTGGCAGGAAAATTACTCGCGGGTCCGTCGACGCCTGCTGTGGCGGCTCCTCGTCCGAGGATAGCTCGATTTCGGGCTGTTCGGGCAATCCCATGTCGGTGTCCTGTTTACCCGGTCTGACGCTAGCTAAACTCTCGCCTGGTGAGCTATCGGTGGTCGTGCTGGTGTCTGATGAGCTGATGTGCGATGTGCTGTCGCTTGTTGGACTGTAGCTGGGCGAGCTACTCGTGGACGTAATTTTGTCCGTGTCCACTGCGCACCCGTGCCTGGTGTCTGATCTGGCACTACCCTCCTCACCGAAAAATGGGCTGCCCTTGCGGCGTTGTACCCGCCGTCTCCCGTAGGGCTAACGGTCGGGTATGCGGTCAGTGTGCGCCGGGCGACTTCGCGCTGCATTGGTGAACGCTGCTGTAGCGTGTACGGCGGCCGTGCGCGCGACGATGGTCCGTCGTGCGGTTGTTTGGGCTACGGCGGCGCGTTCTGCTGTAGCCTGTGCGGTGTCGGCATTTCCGGTGTGGGTGCCCGTCGTCATGCTGGACATGGCTGCGTACCTTGCGGCTGCTTGAGCAGCGATCGCTTGTACCGACAGAGCGCGGGCGCTTCCGCGTGGATAGCGACGGCGTGCATGCTGGTTGCGCGTGCGACGGCGGTTCGCCTAGCAATTAGCTGGGCTGCCGCGTATATCGCGCGGCGTCGGCGGCTTCAACGCTTGCGCGGGCAGCGTCTCGTGGGCCTATGGTCGGCCTCACCATCTGGGTACGCGGTCGCTTCGCGATTTCCTCGGCAACGCGTTCGCGCAATCGCTTCATGTTATTCTCCATTTGTTTGACTCTTCCATATTCATTGTTGATTGGTTTTCGCTTTTCTATGATTCTTTCGCTTATCCACGTTTGGCTGGTTCGCTGATTGGCGATCGAATTACGGTCTCCACTGATGCTACGGTCTTGCTAATTTTATAATATTTTTTTTTTTGTAGTAACAATTTAATTTGGGTTCTTTTATGTTTTTCTCTCCCCTTTTCCGTGTTGCTAAGTTATTGTGGCTTCGGACCAGCTCGCCGATATTTGGGTTCCACTCCCGGCGACGCAGGTTTTAGTGGCGCGCTTGGTCAGTCGCGGCACGTTCCATATTTTGTCTGACGATCCTGAACGCTTCCTGCATCTTTGTGGATTTTTCCTCGGTGGAGCTATTTCGCCTGTTCCGACATTTATTTCGTAGAAGAGTGCTCCTGGTAGTCGTGGTTCCCGTCCTTGCACTAGGAACTCTGGGCTGTATCCTGTAAAGGCTGTGACGGTCCTGGTTACGGCGAGAGTTATTTATGGGAGGAGATCATCCCACCGATTATTTTGTGTCTTCGTAAGCTGGGCAATAATCCGCTTTACGGTGCGTTTGGCGCGTTCCATCGGATTTTCTCGGGGTGTGTATGGGGCCATAAATTGTTGACGTACCCCCACCTCCTGGAGGTAACGCTGTCAGAGCGTGGTACTAAATTGTACACCATTGTCCGAGATGAAGATTTTGGGGACGCCAAATCGGGAGAGGATACGCTCCCTAAATGCGCGGCGAAGTCCTTCCGCTGTGGCCTCTCCCATGGGGATCAACTAGACCCATTTACTAAATCGGTCATTCATTTGGAATGAAGTCGCCGCATACCGTGGCGAAAGGTTTTTGTGCGACCTACGAGAGTATATTGCCGGCTGATTTGTGTTGTGCCTCCTCATACTTCTGGCAGGACTCACATTGACGGACGTACCGGCTGATGTCGCGAAAAATTCCTGGCCAATAATACCGATTGGCAATCCGTATTACTGTTCGGCGAATACCCATGTGTCCAGCGCTTGGTATGTCATGGTTTTCCTTCAGTACTCGTTGGCTAATGGGGTTGGGCACACACAGTTTCCAGGGGACTTTCTCTTCGTCCTGGGATCAACAAGGGATGTGGCGATAGAGCTGACCTTCATGTATCATGTAATCGGCGCATTTTCCCGGGTTGGTACGCACTTCGTTGACGCGTCTGTACCACCACTTGCATCGTGGTTCTGCCACTGTTTTTCGTAGTAGCGTTTCTAGTGGTGGTCGAGACAGTGCGTCCGCGACTAAGTTGAGCTTCCCTTTGCTATACTCGATGTCGAACGCGTGTCGTTGCAGCTCCAGGGCCCATCTCGCTATGCGACCTTAGGAGCTTTCGATAGAATGTAACCATTTTAGTGGCATGTGATCGGTTATGACGTTGAATCGCCATCCTTCCAGGTAGGGCCTCATTTTTGCGTATTCCCCAGACTATGGCTAAGCATTCCCTTTCCGTGGCCGAATAATTGGTCTCTGCCTTATTAAGCTTCCGACTCGAGTATGCGATTACCCGTTCAGCGCCTTCCAACTCCTGTGTAAGTTATGCCCCTAGGCCGAAATTACTCGCGTCTCCGTGGGCACTAATGACGTGACCCAAGTACCGGAGCTCCTTTTTAAAAAAGTCACACTTCTCGGGGTTAATGCGCAGGTTAGCCCACTGTAGTCGTCGGAGTACCTTTCGCAAGTGCTTTACGTGTTTGTCGAAGGTGGAGCCTATGCCGATTATGTCGTCGAGGTAGGCGAACGCGTAGGGCTCCATTTCCGGGCCGATGACTTGGTCTAACTCTGGAATGTGGCGGGTGCGGAATGTAGTCCGAACGGCATGACGCGCCACTGGAACAGACCGCGTCCGAAAAGGTGAAGGCTGTGTACGGGCAGCATCGTTTTCCCAAGGCGGACTACGGTCCTCACGGCTTCGGATATTTGGTTCCTGGTGCCATCGGCGTCATAAGCATTCCTATAGCCACTGTTATATTTTTGCCTCTCCCCAAGCTAACCAAGTGCTGCGCCAAGCTAGCGGACACGATACTCCTCGAGGCGCCTGTGTCGATGACGGCTTCCGCGGGCGCTACACCCAACGAGATTAAGGCGTAGAGGCGGCCGCGTTCCTGGCCCTATCTCTATTGTCCGTATGTCGGCCCGGCCGCACTCCCAAGAGAATAACTTCCGTGGGTTACGGCACCTTCGGGAGAAGTGTCCTTCTTGACCGCACCTCCTGCATGTGTTGCTGCTATGAAAAGTTTGAGTCGCGGCTATCGAAGGGGGTGGGGTTCTCACTATGGTATTATACGGTGCTTCTCGATGATGCTGATCCATGCGTGGTGGCGGTCGTTGCTGAAATTCCGGTATCGGTTGGAGTGGTGACATAATGGAGTCGTCACCAACGTGCCTCGCTATTTCTCGTCGGGCGGTTTCTGGAGCCCGCCAACGGCTTTCGTAGATGCTTTCATAGTCTTCTGCGAGCGTAAGGAGTTCCGTCAAAGTGTTAAAATTGCACCGTTTGATGTAAAGCAAGTATTCCGGGTGGCTATTACGAAAAATCCTTTCCTGCCGTTGTTCACTACTGTGACCCGGGTGTCGCATAAGGTTTTGAATCGCGATCACGTAGTCTTTGAATTTTTCTCGCGGGCGCTGCCTCCGTTGCCTTATTTCGTCTTCCAGACGTTCAAAAGACCTGGCCGGTAGGAAGAAGTGCAGAAGATCACGTTTGAATGATGCACAGTTGGTCCAATGCTCGTTTATGTTGCGGAACCAATGCAGGGCGATGCCGCTTAGCAATTCAGGCATCGTCTTTGGTAATAGGTGTACATTTAATGTGTAGACGTCGGCCATCTCCTCTAATTGTTCTGCAAACGCCAACGGGTTGCGTCCTCCATCGTACTTCACCGACCACTTGCGTACCTGGGCGTAAAAGTAACGGTAGGCACGTGGTTGCTGTTGGTTAGCACGTCAGCGTTTGGTGCGATGGATATCGTGGGCGGGTGTTGCGGTGGTGGCTGTGCATTCAGTGGTGGATATGCGAACTGGCTCTGCGTTGGTGGCCTAATGGACGCATTAGCGGTCCTTTCGCCCTGGTTAATGGGCAACGGTGTCTTTAGCTCGTCTCCCCAGTGGGCCTCATGTTCGTTGTATGCTGCTTCCATCGCGAGAAATTTTGCGTGAATCTCCGGGTCGACGAGTGCTTTGGCATCCCATGCCGCTTTGCGTTTCCGTATCTCTCGAGTGGTGCCTGTGTGTTCGATGCCCAGTTCCTGTGTGATGGACACCAACTGTTCCTTGGATACGCTGTCCAGCCACGCTATGCTCATTGGATCTGTCATGGCTGGTTTAATTATCGGCTTCGAAATGTTCTCTTTGTATTGTACTAACGTATGCGGAATGAAATACGAACTGATGCAGTAAAAAAACAGCTATAATTTCGGATGCAACAAATATTGTCTTTTCACTCATATAGATGTTGTCGAAATTTCCAAGAAAGAATCTAATGGAAAATACTCATGTCCTTAACGATTGGCCTGTTTAAGTTTTCAGGCATAGTGCGGAAAGCTTGTATGAAATTTTATTTTGGGACTTCACTGTGCCAATTTGAGTTATTGGGGCGTTTTCTGGTTTTCGTACGAATCGAGAATTTGAAATTTTCAGAAAATTATAGGAAAATTTCATGATTTTCCATTCGTACGAAAAGAAGAATACGCCCCATTATTTTTTTAGCCATTTAGACGATAATTAGTTCAGAATTATATTAAGGAGACATTTTATGGGTCCCCAATGGAAAATATTTCTTTAATCCGTTGTACAAAACTGAAATGAATGTGGTGTAAGCAAATTTTGGGAAAGCGATCATAGCCGCTTCTAATTTTCCTTTTCAACGTTTAAAAAATCTTGGATAAAGTGGTTTGCACATATTTCACTTTATCCCTGGCTCTTGCATAGTCTCTAACGTTTTTTTTTTGTAAACTTTGTACTTTATTGTCATTACGCGCTCTGATTTTGCAGAGAGATCAAGCAATTTATGATTATTTTTACGGTCTCATTTCGCTGCTATGTGAAACATGTTTTTTCGCACTCGAGGGCTTTCCTTCTACTGTTTTCCTATTCTATAAAGCCAACATTTCCTTTGTAAATAACGAGTTTGAGTTTCGGTATACATAACGTGACCAACCGTACTTTTTTCGGAAGTACTGTACTTCTTTTTGAGCCGTTGTACTTCGTACTTCGAAGTACAGTCAAATGTACTTCTTTGGAATGTTTTGTACTACCCAAGGCACATTGAAAAGGTAGTATCAGTGGAGCAGCTGATTTGATTTTTTTTTTTTCAAATTATTCGGTCTCTAAAATGTCAAACATTTTTAATATAAATTGTGAAAATCTTTTTGCATGTGAAACCTTTTCCCATACAAAACAAGCGCTTGAAAAGCAACGTTTGGAACGTTCACCTAACTCCACAGCACAAGCGCTGATTACTGGGCCATGCATATGAGGGATCAATGCTTCGAGAAGGAAACAAAATTTACTAAGAAAGAAAGTCGCACAAATTTTTTTCCAAATTTAATTTTTAGTTTTTACTCAAAATCAGAACAGTTTTTGACACTTTAGATAAGACAAGCAACAACAAAATACACATAAATGTTTTTTTGCGCTCTAATACCTGTGCCTTGGTTCTACCTTTTAAGTTAAAATTGCGTTAACTGTTTCGAAAAGTTTCAAAAGGTTAGTCATCTCAGTTAAAAAAGGTACTCATAGATCTACACATAAATTATATCTTTCAATCGCTTCACTTCTCTAGCTGACAAATTATATTATAAATGGCTACTCAATAAAGAAAAATTAAAAGGCGTTCACACAGAAAGCCGAGCGGCNAGTCAAATGTACTTCTTTGGAATGTTTTGTACTACCCAAGGCACATTGAAAAGGTAGTATCAGTGGAGCAGCTGATTTGATTTTTTTTTTTTCAAATTATTCGGTCTCTAAAATGTCAAACATTTTTAATATAAATTGTGAAAATCTTTTTGCATGTGAAACCTTTTCCCATACAAAACAAGCGCTTGAAAAGCAACGTTTGGAACGTTCACCTAACTCCACAGCACAAGCGCTGATTACTGGGCCATGCATATGAGGGATCAATGCTTCGAGAAGGAAACAAAATTTACTAAGAAAGAAAGTCGCACAAATTTTTTTCCAAATTTAATTTTTAGTTTTTACTCAAAATCAGAACAGTTTTTGACACTTTAGATAAGACAAGCAACAACAAAATACACATAAATGTTTTTTTGCGCTCTAATACCTGTGCCTTGGTTCTACCTTTTAAGTTAAAATTGCGTTAACTGTTTCGAAAAGTTTCAAAAGGTTAGTCATCTCAGTTAAAAAAGGTACTCATAGATCTACACATAAATTATATCTTTCAATCGCTTCACTTCTCTAGCTGACAAATTATATTATAAATGGCTACTCAATAAAGAAAAATTAAAAGGCGTTCACACAGAAAGCCGAGCGGCGCCGAGCGAAGCAAGGTGGAGCAAGGTGAAGCTGCTGGTGTTCACACTGAATGAAGCGAAGCGGAGCTTTTCTGATGGACTCGGCTGAAAGATACCACAAAAATTACCGTCAGTGAAACGCGGAAAAATATTTGCTCAATTTTATTCAAAAGTTTAGTCGTAAAATTTGATTTTGTTTGTTGGCTTGTTTGCAGCAGCGTCGTGAAGCTCAAAAATTAAATAGAAAATTCAAAATCAAAAACTGCTTTGCTTTCCGCTCCAAAACGCTTCTGAAAAAGCTTGCTGTATGAACACCTTCATATAGCTGCAGCAATTTGAAAGCTTAGTTCGGAACAGCTTCGCTCGGCTCGGTTCCGCTTTCTGTGGCGAATTTTACTTGCTCCTGTGGATATTCAGAAATCCTGAAGTAAATCAATAAATATTTTTTTTCTTGTTTAAAATACGCTCCTTTTAGGTTTGGAACCACTTTGGGCCCGCTCTATGGAATTCTTTGCCAGATCCAGCATATTTTCTATTAAATACAACTAAAAAGTTCTAAAGTTAGAAAAACTTTATTTTTTATGCATTATGGGTTTAGAGGTAAATGTATTTGAAACTGCCATAACGTCAACAGTTTTTTTGCGGTATCCCGTTTCAGGAATATTCGGAAACGACGATCGGTATCTTCTTGATTGAAAATTTCTTCTTCAATTCACAGACTAGATAAAAAAAAACAAGATAACAAAAACACACTTTGACTCCCTTCTCACTCCATATTCGGAGTGCTCCGAAAATGCGCTTTCAAGGTGTTGCTGTAGAGTCCTTTTTTACTCCATATTCTCTGTCTCTGTACGATTAGTAGATCGCTGGGAATAAGCTCCTTGTCTTCGAATAATAAATAGTATAGATTTTGAATTAATACAATTTATTTGTTGAATTGGTACACCGTTACCGTTTTTGTATATTCTTCTTTTACCATTTCCTCATTACTTTCATTCTATTTTAAGTTTTCAGTTTCTGTACTTCTTTGAGCTATGAAATAGTTGGTCACATTAGGTATACAAAAGTTACAAGCAAATTTTCAAAGTTCGTTCTCTTTCAAGGAAATAATTTCAGCATTATAATATACAACGAGATAATTTTTAACGGAATGCTTGCTAAGATTGCACAATACATTTTGGTATACTTAGTTTGACTCCTGTGTTTACCAGATTTTTTTAAAATCTGCTTAGATTTTGTTCGCATTTCATTCCGCATACGTTATTTGGTTTAATTATCGGCTTCGAAATGTACTCTTTGTATTGTACTATTTGTAGGGTCCCTGCTCGGACGCCAATTATAACGAAGCGTTTTTCTGTGAACGCCCCGACGCCTCTGTTCCGTGCCCAGGGTCCGTTACAATAAATTTATATTGTGGGCCTTTGCAAATAGTACTTTATTTATTAATCCTTATTCTCTATAACGTGCAAATTCTTATTTTCTACAAACACAATATGATTAACGATATGTAAATTCCTAACGGTGCTATACTGTCGGCGTGCTACTGTTGGGTGACGTCGACGCTATTCTATCGACGTTCTGCTAGTGGACGGCGTCGGTGCTACTATGCCAGCGTACTGATGCTGTGCGACTTTGGCGCTACTGTAGCGGCGCCCTGCTACTATGCGACGTCGGCGCTACTGTGTCGGCGCTCTTCTACTGTGCAACGTCGGCGCTACTGTGTCGGCGCTCTGCTACTAAGCGACGTCAGCGTTACTGTGTCGGCGTTCTGCTGCTATGCGACGTCTGCGCGGCTGTGCCGGCGCTTTGCTGATGTGTGACGTCCGCGCTACTATGCCGACGCTCTGCGGCTGTGCGACGTCGGCGCTGCTATCACGTCGCTCTGTTGATGTGTGACGTTGGCGTTCTATGCCGGTGTTCTATAACGCTGCAGGCGGGCGTCACCGTCTTGCGGGTTCACGGTTGGCGGTGGAGTGGCGGCGCTCCACCTTCAAATAGCCAAGCCTTGTGCGGTAGTCCCGTGTACAAGTCAAGGACTATTTGTTGGTGGCTGGGCGTTCTCTACAACGACTCCGCTACTGACGCTTAGGTGTAGGCGACGTCGGCGTGCCGCGCTGCCCTCGGTCGATGCTCTCTCCTGGGCGACGTCGGCGCTCTGCTGATGGACGACGTCGACGTTGCTATCACGCGGCTTCACGGCGGACTGTGGAGTGGCGGCGCTCTGCCTCTAAATAGTCAAGCCTTGTACGGCAGTCCCGTGTATAGTCCTTCTATTTGTTGGTAGCTGTGTTCGCGACCACAGCTCGGTGCTGACTGACTCGTATGTCACTTGTCGCTTGGCAGTGTTTTGGAAATTATTATTTTTCTTTGAAAGTAAGTGCCCGAATGAAAAAATTTTTTGGGTGCAGATTTAAAAAACATTAAACCATACATTAAAATTATTTGCGTTACAAAAATATATTTTTTTTTTGATTTTCAATCAGTTTTTTATGAAAAATTGAACTTTTAAGCAATTTCTGCGCCTCGTGGACAAAAATTTTTAACAACAACTTATATAATAAACATTTCTGTATTTATCTATGAAAAAAATGCGTGCATTTCGATATAGTTTGGTCGGAAAGATTTTTTAAATGCCAGCGTGCGGGCCCGACTCCCGCGGGCATGCGAAATTCGAGCATGAGAAATAAAAGTGGAACGATTGAAATGTGCGTTTCTTTCTTGCGCAAGAAGTCAACATGGACTGCGCGCGATCAAGCCACGCGAGTCGGGCCCGCACGCTGGTAATTAAAAATTCATTTTTTCATTCGGACACTTACTTTCAAAGAAACATAAAAATTTCCAAAACGCTGCAAAAATTTTCAATCGTTGATTAAAAAAAACTAGTTCTACTACAAACCTCGGCGCTGCCTGAATATCATTGAAAAATATTAATGTTGGTAAATTCGGTGCCCACTTGAGAAAGCCTTACCCATTGCATAGTTAAGACGTACTTAGTTTGAAGGTTGTCCAATGACTTGCGCGCCTTTGGTCCAATACCCCTTCACCTATTTTCCATCATGTTGTCCCTGTCCTTGAGTGCTGCAAATAATACGGCTTGGAATACTGCGTACTATCCGTAGACATTGAGAACCACGTCTAGATCTCTCCTCCACCTCACTCTTCAGGTCACCTACTTCTTTTAAACCTTTAAGTGAATGAGTTTAAAAGATCCTTAAAATGTTTGTTACTCCCCAAAAAATATGTTTTTTACTACTCTAAAAAAATAGAAAACGGCTGCACTGATGTACATATACATTTTTTTGCCTTGATTGGTTGTGCTCAACGAAAAACTATTATTAAGTATAAGTTACGTACTAGATACACGGCGATTTTTCATAAATGTTAAGTAGCACGTTGTCCTTTAACCTAGGGCTTTTCTTCTGTAAAAAAAGTACAGCTCAAACTATCAGGAGAAATTTCACGATTTTTATCGGGGCTGCAAACCGGTTTTGAACAGAACCGTCGCTTTTTTCGGGCTTCGAACCGAATCACGTAACGAACCGTTTTCATTCTGAAATGCCAAAACCGAACCGAATACCACTCCACAATATTCATAGTTTTTGCACAAAGTTTGAAAATTGGGTTTATATGGTTAAAGAAAAATAAGCATTAAATAAAGAAAAGAAAAATAGCCAATACTTGATATAATGTCGCGTCCCTATTTTTTCCACCACTCTACACGTGGATATTTAAATTTGATGTCAATAGCAAAACCTTTAATTTTTATATTATGGATTTGTCATATTTTTGTAATATATATATATATACTTTAGCATTAAGAAATTGAACCACTTGAACCGGTTCTTGAACCGGTACAAGCTTTTTTTAAGTGGTTTGAACCACTGAACCGAACCGCACCGATTTTTGGAGTGGTTTGCAGCTATGATTTTTATAAAATACGTAAAATTCAGTTACAGTTAGGTACAGCTTTCTTCGCGCATTTCGTAACTGGCACATTTGTTTAATACCTGTCCTTTTATTTTTGAAACATTTGAAACCCTCGATCTTTAGGTCAAACCACTCACGAAGTGATACCCTAATAGTAAATAAATAAAGTAAATTTTTTGAGAGTTGCACTAGAAAGGTCTTGATGTTCTCGATTTTAACGAGTAAATAAGTCTAGACCGTTAGTTTTGTTATAAATAGAGCTCAGATTTTTCTGCAGATTGAATGCGAAAAATATATGCAAAATGTGTGCACAAAATATGCAAGGATTATGCAAAATGTACAGCTCGGGTCAGTTAAATAGGCAGGTACACATATTTTCCTCAAGATCCAAGCTTATATCTGGACTTGTGGGCATCAAAGAAGTTTCTTTTTAATCTCCTTTTAAAGAATGAAAATGAAGAAAACACCTTGATTACGTTGGATTTTGATCCTCTTTTATCAAACTACACGAAAATTATGCTTATTATTTTGACTCACTTGAATAGGTATAAGAATGCGTAGCCTCCTTATGTGTATAGCAAAGTTATTGAAATTGCACTTAAAACCCTTTTAAGAATTTAAAAGATAATACGACCTAGAGTAAGAATGCGCGAAGCAGGGGCAGGGGCAACTGCAAAAGGGCATAAATGTAGGGCTTCATGGATCCAGGACTTTGCAGGCGATTTGTTGCAAATAAAATTGAAGGAAATGCAAGTGTTTTTGACCACAATGCAAACCACTCCAAAAAACGGGGCGGTCGAACCAATTACAAAAAGCTTGTACCGGTTCATGAGTATTTCTGAACCGCGGTTCGGTTCGGCTCAAATCAGTGATGCCTACAGGAAGAGAATTCCCCGGTGAAATTTGAATTTCTCGGGGTAATCGGGAAATGACTTTAAATATTGGGGAATTCAATATACAAACGATTTTGATTAGAACATTCCTATTGAGGATAAAATTGCATTTATAAATTACAAATTTTGATAAACATCTGTAATTTTGTATCACGGGTTTGAAACATTACGTAAATGCCTCGTGCAACCGTGTGTATATTAAAGAAATTGCAATTGTGCATAGCGATATTTTCCACTTCTCGTTTCGTTTTCGCCACCAAGCCATTGTATAAGCTTTTTATATTATAAACATGAAATTTTAAAAAGACTGCCCTTATTACATACTTATAACATAAGCATGCAAGCTGACTAGACGCGATTATCGAGCGCTGTAATAAAACAAATAATTTCCGCGACTTCCGCAGACTAAAAATATTCGAAATTTAGTGCGTGAGCCTACACTCTTTTCGGTGAACGTCGGACACGTATCAAAATAACCAAGACTATTAATATAACAAAATCTAAATCAAGCCAAAGTTCAATAATTCAAAGATGAATTTTAATGCGATGACAACACGGAAAGCCGCTAAGCAAGCAGTCGCCTCTCCCCTTCAAGTCACGAGCCAGCGCAGCAATACTGGAGTAGCCGAAAGTAACCAAAATTGATATGCAGAAGAATGTTATCATCGAAGAGGTGACTGCAAGAATGAAATAGACGGAGGAGCGGGTTATGCAAAGAATTGGTGAGTTGACGGCTGAGCTGACAAACCTTAAGCAAAACCTTAAAAATGTTGAACACCGAGTTATGACGGTAGAGCACGAGGTCGATTGTGTAAAGCAGCAAACTGACGAAGTGAAAACAATGAGGCAGCAATTAAATGAATGCCAAGATGCTCTTATTTCGTCAGACCTATTACTAAGAGGTATACCGCAGGTCAATGACGAAAACCTAAGCGCAACCTTCTCACAGCTTTGTAGTGCGTTAAGAATTACCACCCCAGCAATGCGTGCCATTTTTCGCTTAAAAAAAGGCAATAACAACAGCAAAAACGCGCCTATCATTGTCAAGCTGAGCTCTGCTAACGACTGCTCTCTTCTGTGCAGAGCGGCTGCACGGCACTTCAAAGCAGTGTAGCCAGGTCTTCGGCATGAGAAAACGTCCCTCTTGGTCTGAAAAAACGTCATTTCCTACCCAAAAACGTCTTTTTCAATTGGATGTACAAAAAATTGTTCTTATTAAACTTTTATAGTATACCGCTAACCGCCAAAATAACGTAAGCGGCATTTTTTTCAAAATTTTCTTTTTGATGCGGAAATATTCCTAGAGCATTTAGATGCATTTCTGCAAAAAATTTTGTCGCTTACGTTATTTTGGCGGTTAGGGCTCGATATGTACGTAATGTACATATATTAAAATGTCATTTCGACAGAGCACATTTAAAATTCATTGTAAACTGGTCGTTAATATAAAAATCATTTTATAGATACACTTGTGATCAGCTGATTAAGTCATCAATATTTTGATCGATTTTGGCTGTTTCTCTTTCGTTTATTTAGTGTTTATTATTTTTCCACAAAACCCAAGCTCATTAACAAACAAAATATAAATCCACAAAAATTGTGCAAAAATTATAAACAATCTGCAAATTTTCTACTTTTTATTCAGAGTTTTTAGAATTTTGTTTGAGTATGCAGTTTGATAGCCCATTAAATTTCAGGGCAATAATGTGCAAGGGGCTAAATAATCGCGTTGATTTTTAATAATTTTTTTTTCTTGTAGACATTTGGTTAGGGGCTCGGTTGTCGAAAATGCTAAATTACGTTCTGCTAAGAAGGAGCATAGCAATAGGTCCATTCAATATCAAAAATTTTTTACGAATTGTTGCTAGTACTTGCAAGTACAAATTTTACTAGCAGGAATTTGCAGGAGTCAAAAAGTAAGGTTATGTTTCAAATTCAAATGTAAACAAACTGTTTAAGAGGATGATTTGAAGAAACATAATTAGTGAAATGAAAATATGGATGAAAAATTTAAATCTATTGTATATTTTTTTATTTTTATTACGATGGGAACTATTTCCAATTAAAAAGAAAATTGCGCGCCAAAACTTAACCGTCAGAAAGTGTGAAAATGGCTTAAGTTGCAAGTTTTTACTGGGAATGCATTCAATAACCCAAAATATTTGCAAGAGGGAGCGAATTCAAGAGCGTAACAAACCGAGAGAGCTGCAAATTCTTGCAAGTAAAAAGTTTACTAGCAGGAATTCGCAGGAGTCATAAAGTAAGGTTATGTTTCAAATTCAAATGTAAACAAACTGTTTAAGAGGATTATTTGGTGAAACATAATTAGTGAAATGAAAATATGGATGAAAAATTTAAATCTATTGTATATTTTTTTATTTTTATGACGATGGGAACTATTCCCAATTAAAAAGAAAATTGCGCGCCGAAACTTACCCGTCAGAAAGTGTCAAAATGGCTTAAGTTGCAAGTTTTTACTAGTTTTACTAGTACTTGCTCTCAATTTAACTCTTTATTTTGTTTTACGCTCTCGCTGCAAGTACTTACTGGAAAAGTTATTGAATGGACCTAATATTTCAGTCTTTTTTGTGTTCATTAAATTTTCAATGAAATCTTAAAAAGTCGCCTACTTTTTTCTGACGTTTTATGCTGCACAGCTTTTTTGATGCTTTTGCGAGCGTGTCTGCTGCAATAGATCGGCCCTTCCTGAATTGGCTTTTAGGGCCGATTACTCAATGACTGGCTAACACTAATCTGCGGTTAAACATCGTTATCGATGTCTTCGACTCCATGCATGCAACAGGGAGTCGGTAACGTCGATAACTATGTTTAGCCGGAGATTAGTGTTAACCAGACATTGAGTAACCGGCCCTTAATGTGCAATTGCAAACATTACAGCAAGCCTCGTAACCTCAAGTGTTTACACAACCAGCCTTTGAACACGGGATCCTTAGTCCAAGAATCCAGAAGAAATCTTATGAAGCAGCTGCAGCAAAACACAAAGATTGTAAAGATTTATTAAGAAAATAATTCAAAATCAGTTCTACTTATAAGATTTAGTAACATTTAGCATTTTCATACACGAATGCCTAACTAAACAAAACTGCGAATTAATGCAGCATGCGATTGATCTGAAAATGCAGAAGCGGCTTCTGACAGTATTCTCACTCCGTGGAGTAGTGCACGTAAGAGTACGTCCGAAAAGCGATGCAGTCAGAGTGCACTCTAGAGACGAAGTTAACCAAATTTGTGATATTTGTGATATTTATTGATGAAAGCATTTGTACAACTTAAGACAAGAACAGTCTTTTAAAAGTACACCAACTACATACATACGTACGTGCATGGATATGGATCAAATACAATTGGAAGTTAAAATATGTAACATAATTTCTTGAATTTATGAATAATTTTGTACATTAAGTAATACAGTTCAGCCTGAGGTTATAACAGTACTGAACATTATTAATCTTTAATAAGAGGATAAGGATAGATTAATAGATTGAAAGCATGGGAAGAGGAAAAGGAAAAGAATTCAGAGAATATTAATCCAGCTCACAGAAGTAACGAAGAATTGCTGTTTTGTAGTTGCCTCTATTCAGTTCCATCTTTAGCGAATCAGATAGCGTANACTATTCCCAATTAAAAAGAAAATTGCGCGCCGAAACTTACCCGTCAGAAAGTGTCAAAATGGCTTAAGTTGCAAGTTTTTACTAGTTTTACTAGTACTTGCTCTCAATTTAACTCTTTATTTTGTTTTACGCTCTCGCTGCAAGTACTTACTGGAAAAGTTATTGAATGGACCTAATATTTCAGTCTTTTTTGTGTTCATTAAATTTTCAATGAAATCTTAAAAAGTCGCCTACTTTTTTCTGACGTTTTATGCTGCACAGCTTTTTTGATGCTTTTGCGAGCGTGTCTGCTGCAATAGATCGGCCCTTCCTGAATTGGCTTTTAGGGCCGATTACTCAATGACTGGCTAACACTAATCTGCGGTTAAACATCGTTATCGATGTCTTCGACTCCATGCATGCAACAGGGAGTCGGTAACGTCGATAACTATGTTTAGCCGGAGATTAGTGTTAACCAGACATTGAGTAACCGGCCCTTAATGTGCAATTGCAAACATTACAGCAAGCCTCGTAACCTCAAGTGTTTACACAACCAGCCTTTGAACACGGGATCCTTAGTCCAAGAATCCAGAAGAAATCTTATGAAGCAGCTGCAGCAAAACACAAAGATTGTAAAGATTTATTAAGAAAATAATTCAAAATCAGTTCTACTTATAAGATTTAGTAACATTTAGCATTTTCATACACGAATGCCTAACTAAACAAAACTGCGAATTAATGCAGCATGCGATTGATCTGAAAATGCAGAAGCGGCTTCTGACAGTATTCTCACTCCGTGGAGTAGTGCACGTAAGAGTACGTCCGAAAAGCGATGCAGTCAGAGTGCACTCTAGAGACGAAGTTAACCAAATTTGTGATATTTGTGATATTTATTGATGAAAGCATTTGTACAACTTAAGACAAGAACAGTCTTTTAAAAGTACACCAACTACATACATACGTACGTGCATGGATATGGATCAAATACAATTGGAAGTTAAAATATGTAACATAATTTTTTGAATTTATGAATAATTTTGTATATTAAGTAATACAGTTCAGCCTGAGGTTATAACTATACTGAACATTCTTAAACTTTAATAAGAGGATAAGAATAGATGGGATAAAGATTAATAGATTGAAAGCATGGGAGGAGGAAAAAGGAAAGAATTCAGAGAATATTAATCCAGTATTAATCTAGCTCACAAAAGTAACGAAGAATTGCTGTTTTGTAGTTGCCTCTATTCAGTTCCATCTTTAGCGAATCAGATAGCGTATTCCAGAGTCTCACAGCGTTAACGAAAAACATCCTTGATGAGGTTAGATAGGTATGCTTAGGAACAATAAGGCATGATGTCTACGTGACACTGGTCGTATCAGTTTGTCACAAAGGTATTTAGGTGTATTCCACTCCAGCAGCTTGAATACAAACATGCAGTTTCTCGCCTCTAGATAGTCGAAGATATCGCAACCCAGAATTTTATTTCTCCATGGAGTGATGTGATCGTACTTTCCAATACCATAGACGTTGCGTGTAGCGTTATTAAAGGCCACCTCGATTTTATGTGCAGACGCTGAGTCAAGTTTACTGTATACTAGTTCGGAATATGTTATCTGGGGTACGATAAGCTGAATGGCTAGCTTGCTNCGTTATCGATGTCTTCGACTCCATGCATGCAACAGGGAGTCGGTAACGTCGATAACTATGTTTAGCCGGAGATTAGTGTTAACCAGACATTGAGTAACCGGCCCTTAATGTGCAATTGCAAACATTACAGCAAGCCTCGTAACCTCAAGTGTTTACACAACCAGCCTTTGAACACGGGATCCTTAGTCCAAGAATCCAGAAGAAATCTTATGAAGCAGCTGCAGCAAAACACAAAGATTGTAAAGATTTATTAAGAAAATAATTCAAAATCAGTTCTACTTATAAGATTTAGTAACATTTAGCATTTTCATACACGAATGCCTAACTAAACAAAACTGCGAATTAATGCAGCATGCGATTGATCTGAAAATGCAGAAGCGGCTTCTGACAGTATTCTCACTCCGTGGAGTAGTGCACGTAAGAGTACGTCCGAAAAGCGATGCAGTCAGAGTGCACTCTAGAGACGAAGTTAACCAAATTTGTGATATTTGTGATATTTATTGATGAAAGCATTTGTACAACTTAAGACAAGAACAGTCTTTTAAAAGTACACCAACTACATACATACGTACGTGCATGGATATGGATCAAATACAATTGGAAGTTAAAATATGTAACATAATTTTTTGAATTTATGAATAATTTTGTATATTAAGTAATACAGTTCAGCCTGAGGTTATAACTATACTGAACATTCTTAAACTTTAATAAGAGGATAAGAATAGATGGGATAAAGATTAATAGATTGAAAGCATGGGAGGAGGAAAAAGGAAAGAATTCAGAGAATATTAATCCAGTATTAATCTAGCTCACAAAAGTAACGAAGAATTGCTGTTTTGTAGTTGCCTCTATTCAGTTCCATCTTTAGCGAATCAGATAGCGTATTCCAGAGTCTCACAGCGTTAACGAAAAACATCCTTGATGAGGTTAGATAGGTATGCTTAGGAACAATAAGGCATGATGTCTACGTGACACTGGTCGTATTAGTTTGTCACAAAGGTATTTAGGTGTATTCCACTCCAGCAGCTTGAATACAAACATGCAGTTTCTCGCCTCTAGATAGTCGAAGATATCGCAACCCAGAATTTTATTTCTCCATGGAGTGATGTGATCGTACTTTCCAATACCATAGACGTTGCGTGTAGCGTTATTAAAGGCCACCTCGATTTTATGTGCAGACGCTGAGTCAAGTTTACTGTATACTAGTTCGGAATATGTTATCTGGGGTACGATAAGCTGAATGGCTAGCTTGCTTCTCGTTTCTAAAGGGGTAAATGGTGCAGACATTTTCAAACTACGTAAGGTAGCAAAAAACGCCGCTTACCACTTTATTAATGTGGTCGGTAGCGCTTAATGTGGAATTAACAACAAAGCCCAGATTTTTAATTTTGTCAGTTAACAAAAGAGCTGTGGTACCAATCCAAAGCCTCGAAATATCCTCGACATACACATCATTACTACTTCTCGGTAAAACATATGATAGAGAGGACAAGTTAGGAGGCCCCTCGTAAAATTGGTCCTACTTCCAGCCAACAACGAAGGAAGCGAGTTAGAGGAACCACCAAATACTTCGTAAACAAAAAATCTTTAAGGGACATCTACCCCCTTCCATTATGTATTAGTCCATTATTATCCCACTTCCTCTCTGACCACAGCATTCCACTTCTACTATTGAAGTGATTCCACCTCAAAGATCCCTCTTAATACCGATATGAATCTGGCGTTCGTTCATGCTACGTTTATATCAAGATGGTTCTTGGCCGGGTTACCCCGGGTTCATGTGATGATATAGGACCGACCATCATTGGATTTTGTTAGGTCAGGCAGTTGACTTTACTATATCACCAAATACCAAAACAAAACAAATTAACTTTTCAACTGATGCAGTGTTTTCTCTTTTACTGCGGATTGACTACCGTGGTTATGCGTCGAAAACATGCTGGAGTAATAAACGTTGCTAGTGCGGTACAGAACATTAGACGTTGTTCGTATCCATTGCAAGTGACGTCCTCAAATTAAGCCACTATTAATCTCTTAAACCATATAACCGAATTGAATTTTTTCACCTACAGTGACGAGCAAAACTGTAACATGGTTTAACACTTTTTGTTTCAGCCACCACTATATTTCCAAGTTCTAACGACTTTCATACTTTTGCTGTATATTCTTGTTGGTACATCCCTACTCCCTCTCTCATAAATATTTGAAGTCAATACAACAACAATAAAAAAAACAGCAGACAAAAATGTAAATTAAGGCAGATGTTACAGTTTTGCACTCATATATTTTTAAGAGCTTTTTAACAATTTTCCCGAAAAAAAAGAACTACTAACACAATGTTCAGTACTCTTTTGCCTGTTTCAGTTCCTGGATGTGATTTGGCATACCTTATTTGTATCTTTGTAAAAATTCTGGAGGTATATCCTTAGTTTGCTTTCACAGCTCATGTACTCGATTTTACGGACTTTGATACTTATTAGCTGTGCTTTTAGTTGATTTCGCAAATTCTCGATGAGATTCATGTCCGCGGTTTGTGGAGGTCA